>NC_056735.1:1633473894-1633483894 GCF_019279795.1 Protopterus annectens | reverse complement strand
ATTTATTTGTTTTCATTTATTTTGTTTTGTATTTATTCCTTTTTGTTCTTGGCTAGCATTAGTGTGAATACAACAATCATGACCCCCCTTCCCCTGGTATATTTTTTGTCTGCTGTGGTGGACATTTAAAACTCATATCCCTGTGCCCTCACTGAAGGCAGAGGTACAGAGTTAAAGCTCATACTGTTACACACTTACTGTTGCAGAAGTGTACCTTTAAAACCTATACCATCACAATATCAATGAGTTTGATATCATCCATAGTGTGTGTCACTTTCCTGCATATAACAGTGGAAGAAGTCTTAAAAGTATTTAATAATTTTACTGTATATGAAAACAATAAAGACAATAGAGCAGCAATAAGGGGCTCATGAATTATTGTAAGCTTAAAAAATAAGCTGTGTATTGTAATTTATTCTTTACAAGAAACTGGGGTTCAAAGGAAACTGCAAATGCTCATGTTAATGAAATTTAGCCAAATAGATGATTCGTAGATAATAGTTTGGCAGTTAGCACAGAGGATTGACTATGAACTGTTAATGAGCTGTTTCCTACATTTCAGAGGTTGACTTCCTTAGCCTCAATTGGCCTACTACATGACTCTGAGGTAAGTCACTTAACCAGACAGTGTTCTGTGGCACTTGGAAACTGGCTAGTTTCTCAAACGTCTCCTGGGCTGCATGCCTAGTAACTATCAATGACCATACAAGTCAGCGTACTTTGCAATATGAGAAGTGATCAAACAAAGGACAGGCCTGTAAAAGAAGAACTCTAACCTTATCAAAAACTTTGGATGCATATGGAATGGGTCAAATTGTAATATACTGGTAAAGGAATTAAGTGAGGAAGTTGAAATATAAATTAATCCTAAAGTGTGCAATAACAGTAATCATGATGTGGAAAGGAGACATGAGATGCATACGTACTGTGGAGCAGTTAAACTGCAACCCTTATGTAAGAAGTGTTGTTATAATCATTAGTGGAAAATGTGTCATGCAATCTGCAGTACAAAGAATCATTTCACATTCAGATGAGCAAATAAACAAATACAAATAAAAAATAAAGAAAATAGAAAAAGACCATCTAAAAGGAGTTATTGTGGCAGTGCAAGAAAATTACAGCCAGCCTAGTAGCATAGAGGGATAAAGCACTGGCTAAAGCCCAGGAAACCTGAACTCATCAAGAGGTTCACAAAATCAACTGGCCTAGCAGAGAGGATGCGTATGCCTATTCTGTAGAGAGGAGTGCTATCATGGGTTGATCATTAATCAAGCTTTGGAGGAGACCATGGCTTGGAGTGATTGTTAGGCTTCTCCTGCAGAAGAGTCAAGGGGCTATAATTGCCACCCTCAGTAGCCACTCTTAATTGTCTGCCCAACTTTCAGGGTGGTATTGGCATGCTGCAGTACAGCTATGTGGAAAAATGCTAAGTGGCTCCCTACTCTGCCTTCCACCTTCCTTTCCTCCCTGACTGTGATGGCCTCCGTTGTGAGTATACTGAATAAACAATTGTTCTCCCATTCCCCTTTTCCTTTGTCCAGGTGTTCACATCCACGGTCGCATAGGAGCAGATATGGAGGTCAGGAGAAACAACAGCAGCTAAGCAGTTTATAGTCAATTGGAAACACACTCGGGAGGCAAAAAAAAGTTACATGCCCTTGCGGCCATTTTAAGCCTAGCCAATCTCCCCTTCAAAGGTGAGAATCACAGGCTACTGTGGGGTCAGATGAATGAAGAGCATATTAAGAGACAGCAGTCATCAAATAAACTGAGATAGTACACTTTTAGTGTAAAATAAGGATGGCATGTCTAAATATGTACGTTATGTTCTAACATCACAATATCTGAAGCTAGACTCAGAGAAATTCAGAACAGGCATGAAAATACAAAATGCAAAAGAAAAAAGGCATTAATGACATTTTTGAGAATAATACAATAACTTATAAAATGTGTACCTAACATATATACAATAACTGGATCTATGTTAAATATTTGAACGATTAAATGTTCGAATCACTAAAGATCGACCTTTAGTGATCGAACATTTAAATGTTCGAATATTTTAAAAAAATTAAAAAAAAATAAAATAAACAAAAAAAAAACTAAAGGGTGTAAGCAGGGAGGCAAGCCCCCCTACACCCCCCACGTGGGGGGGCTGCACGCCCCACACCTCCTGCTACTTAAATATACCAACTCCAAGATCGCACTACAGTGTAGGAAATGGGAAATTTTCCATTTCTGCACTGTAGCAGACTGAAGTACAATCTTGGAGTTGGTATATTTAAGTAGCAGGGGTGTGGGGGGTACAGAGGGGCTTACCCCCCTTCTTACACCCTTTACATTTTCTTTTTTTGTAAATATTCTTTTTTCATATGTTCGAACATTTAATTGATCAATCACTAATGGTCAATCATTAGTGGTTCGAAAAATTAAGCATTCAAACATATAACATAGACCCCAATAACCATGGCTTTTAGAATCTTTTTGCAACAGGATGCAGCCTAAGAATGAAGACATAAGTAGAAAAATACTTAAGAAATGTTTAAAATCTATAAAAGAAGCATCTAAACTGAAATACTACAACATGAATAAGACAGTTGTTTTGCAAGTGGATGCAAGTTAGAATGGCACGGGAGGCTTTACCTTAAAGAAAAACAAACCAACTGCTGGATCCAAAACATTTACAAATGTGCGGTGGTGCAGCGGTAGCATTGTCACTTCACAGCAAGAGGTTCTCCCGTTCGATTCTCGGATGGAGCGCCTTCTGTGTGGAGTCTGCATGTCCTCCCCATGGTCGAGTAGCGTTCAAAAGACATGCGTGAATGGGCGTGCCTTCATTGAAGGTTGGGCGTCGAGCTGGCACCTCGGCACCATAAAAATCTACTGCCAATCATTAGCGGACCGGAGTTCCGCTGTGGCGACCCCTAACCAGGAAAAGCCAAAAGAAAAACAACAACAACAACAACAAGAGAGACATATTCAAATAGATAAGCAAAGATTAGCAATACTGTCTCAACATGAGAAATTCCATAAATATATTTACGGCAAAGAGATACAAGTACAGACATTTGCAAAGCATATTCAAAATATTTTTGCATAAGGTATTCTGTCTGACATTACAGTACTTGTTGCTTAATATGCAGTTGTATAACCTAAAACTCAAAAATAGACCAAGCAAAATACTATGCATAGCAGATACAATGAGAAGAGCATACTGACCAGACAAAAATTAACATTTGCTAGAAGAAGAAAACCTGTTGTTCTTTCAGTAACTCCACATACTATTAACAGAAAAAAATATATACAGATTGCAGATATACACTCCTACTGACTTCGAAACATATTTATTGAAAGATGTGATAGTGAGAGGTTGGCAGGGACAGGACATCATCCATCAGAAAAGAAACAGTCTTACTTTACATTCAGGAAAGAACTAATTTGTGCTCAAGGATTAATATTCAGAGCTGATACAATTACTGCAGCTAACTAGTTTGCAAGCTAAATGCCCGAGGAAATGCCAATCACATCTTGGAATGGTGCAATGCAAAGAAACAGTCAGAGATATAAAGTACTGGTCAGGAATGGCAACACAGGTACAGTAAACTCTCAGTTAACCAGAACTCAAGCCAAGCAACCAGCACTTCAAGCAACCGGCAAAATAATATCAAAGAAATACCGTACAATTTTCATGTGTTGCACTTTCTGCCCCCCCCCCCCCCCCCCCCGCAGAAACATACCCTACATTTTTAGAGTTTGAGTTTTAAAAAGGAAGGGAGGAATAAATTCCCTCTCTCCCAAACCAGCGAACAAGTCAAACCAAACAAATAGTACAGAGTACAGTATAGTCAGGCCTGTTTTTAATAGTAACTCTCAAGCAACCAGAAACTACAGCTATCCGGCACCTACCAATCCCCACGGTTGCCAGTTAACTGAGAGTGTACTGTAGAAAAGATGGTGCTAAAGTATAATGATGATAATCTATACCATAATAATCCAACAGAAGAAGTGTTACCTTATGTAGTACTGGGTAGGCCATGGAGCTGAGCAAGCACTTAGTTGCACTTCAAAGACGCCACATATTTGATAAGCATGGATTATTACTTCAAGTACACTAAGGTGACAAAACTGACAGGTGCAACAAATTCCAATGTGGTAAGCAATGCCTGTACTATCAAGAAACAGTATTCCTTATGTCACCTTTGACAATGGTCCACAGTTTACGAGCCTGGAAATTAAAAGGTTTGAGCAGTTTAAATGAGTGTGTGTCAAGTGAATGAAGGTAGCATCAGAGAATCCAAAAAAAAATTAAAATCCGTTTGCCAAAACTACTTTCACCAACAGTACAGATTGACTTTTTTCTCCAATGTAGTGTGACATCAGAGCTGTTGCATAGAATTCCAGAGTGTGTGGGGGATGCAGGGAGGGTTGACCCCTGCAAAAAAAAAATATTTTAATGTTTGTTGAAGGTGGTTTCAGCAAACTGCTTTTAATTTATTTGCATTTGCCAAAACTACGTTCAGCAACTCAACCTGTATTAATATAAGCACATAACTCCAAGCCCACATTACCTGCAATTAAAGCAAATGGAAGAGCTATGCAGGCAGTGAAGTGCATGATGAGTAATACCACTAGCAACAGCTACAGGAACTGTCACTTTGCACTTTTGGAATACAGGAATACTTCATCACAGGTCATCGATTTCTGACCAACTCAGTTCCTGATAGGAAGGTTAAAGATTATATTATCCACTTTATCTTTTTGGTTGATGCCATAGCATCAAGTCAAAGTCAGAGAAATGTTGGAAGGTAATCAGCAGAAACAGAAATAGTATTATGATTGATACTCCATGAAACTGTATTTGATTTCTAGAAATAGTACACAGTCAGGATTCAGTAATAATTGGAAGTCCAACAGCCTGAAGCAGCAAAGCAATTGAACACAGACTTTATGTAATCCATGGAAAAGATGAAAGATTGTACAGAAGCAAAAGAAAGCATCCTTTCAAGAGAAACATGTCTAAACAAGTGGCATTGTTGTAACCAAACTACACCCGAATATAAAGAGGTACAAGAGTAGTGTAAAAATCCAAAGTTGGAGATGAGTCACTCATGCAGAATTATCTCACAGCAAACAGAAAAAAAACTGAAATGTCATAGAAAGACTACTGACATAACATAACATAAAACCTGCATCCACTATTTCTGTCAGAAAAATATGACAAGGAAGAATAATCGGGCAGACAGACATATGGAAAGTGCATTCAGTTCTAGAAGAATACTTATAGACCCTAAAGAAAGAACAATTACAAAACATGATTTATGAAATGCAGGATTCTTTTAAGTTGTGAACACTAATGTCTGACTTGCTGGTAAAGAAGTAAAGCTAATTATCGTAAATAAATGCATATTAAGGCATGATTAGCTAATATACTTAACTTTATAAAAAATGGGCCGAAGCCATATGTTATTATAGATTTAAAATGAGATACAATGCTGTTGGATAATGCATGCCACACAATGCCACGCGCAGTACTCAAAATTATCACAATAATGAGATCATGGAAGCTGGTAACAACTCATCTACAGCATTTGTATGCATCCTGATGAAATGTTACAGATGTTGCAATGTACTTTCCTTCAGTTAAAACAGGAAAGATGTGCATTCTCTAGAAGCCTTTTCTACACTAATAATATGTTCAGGAGTCACATACCCATTTCTTTCCGTTTACCAGTGCAAATAATTTTGAGTAAGTGTGTGATTCAGTTTAGGTGGGCACAGTGTAATGCCCACCTGGACAACAAAAATATTACATTTGTATAAAGTGCATTTGTTGTCCATATCTTCACATTAAAAATCAGTTCAATACATTGTTCATGTGTTCAAACAAGACTATGTTTAACAATTTTCCTAAAAAATAAATAAATAATAAACCAATAGAAGGCAATGTCTGACCTTGCCATACTGAACTAAGATTCTCTTGCCTATGGTATGAACTTAGTTACATGTTGGAACAACCATTTCATGACTGGTAATATGTCAGCTGCCATGTGTTTGTACACACATAATCGTCCACAGGGTTTCCAGACATGCAAACTTTAGACAACGCATTCCAACCCCTGCAGTCTGAAAGGCCAACTGTTGAAAAGAATGGGAGAAAATGTGGTTTCAGAAACTGATTTAATCATATGGCACACACTACATCTGTGGTTCTGATGGAGACTGCAATTTTTATTTTATTTTACTTTACTGTATGGCAACACATATTGTGCACGACAAAATGGAAGTGTTTTCTATAATTATGACACCACACAATTTTTGTGTGTTACAGTGTCACTTTCCACTTCCAGGAAAATGAAAATGTACTAAGAAGTGCACATTTTTCCTGTAAAGTCTGTTTTACATCTCAAGCCCATGGATCTACCTCCCCCCACTCACCCTTCCCCCATTATTAATAATGCTGCCACATGTGTTGAAGGCAGTACTGGCTACACATTTCCTGTTCAGACTCACACAGATTTATGTTTTAATAGTTTTCCATTTCTCAAAATTTCATCTTTCTGAGCTAATATTTCTTACTGAAAATGTCAAGACATTGTCAAATTATTCACTCTGTAGCATAACCATCTGGATTAATCACCTGCATATTGTATTGTATTGTACCAGTAAAACTAAAGTACATTACCAGATCAGTTATTTTAAATACAGCAACTAAAATGTTATCATAAATGTCCACTATGCTTAGCTGATGGCATCTGTGATGTGTGCCACAACTTCCATTATCATTAATCTGCCATAACTGTAGGCAAAACACCATTTTTTCCCTAAATGAACAGTATTAACAACATAAAATGATTTTGCTGACTCACATTTTACTACCATGTCAAACTGGGAAGCAGCTGAGAACTTAGAGAAAATGTTTAACACACCTTATTCAAGTCTGTTCCACTGAGCTTATCATACATCACTGGTACAGTCTGCAAATCCCATAGCTGTTTGACACTGCCCAAAAATTTTAAGCATTGTCTATTTTACTTTTATAAATACCATTCCTGTGCAAAGCTGTATATTAGCAGGAATAGAGTCAGCATGCCAGCAAGATCTCAGAAAAATTTCATTTTATAGTACAGTAGCTCTGCCCATTTAAATATCTATCTTTCTTTCTACGGATTACTGGGAACGCCCAAATGAGCAGAAGACCATTTTCATCTGAGGCCAGAAGAGAAAAGCTCCACAGATAAAAGCAATTTAAATGAATCCAATGCCAATGACAACAAAGTATAGGATAGATCTTCTTCTTTCGGCTTTTTCCTGGTTAGGGGTCGCCACAGCGGATCACCTGTCCGCTCATGATTGGCAGTGGAGTTTTACGGTGTCGAGTTGCCAGCCCAGCGCCCAACCTTCCACAGAAGACACACACACGCACACACTCACGCCTAGGGCCAATTTAGAGTGTCCAATCCACCTACAGCATGTATCATAGACAAAGCAGTAAGACTACTGAATACAAATGCAATTGTATACATATTAAAATATATAAGTAGAGCAGATTCCAAGATAGCAGTGAATGGTTGAAGACCTCTAACAACTATCACACCCAGGGGATACTGCATTTAGTCTATGCAATGAGAGATACAGCATTTTTATTAGGAAATGTGAATCTAAAACATCTGCCCGCAGGTCCAGGAGAAAATAAGACGGGTCTGCTTTGTTTCATTGAATCTCATTTCACTGAATTTCATTTCACCCTGACCACATCACTGAAAACACAAATAACTGAAACTCATTTCACTGAATCTCATTTCACTGAACTGCAGTTAGTATATATGGCACTGTGTAGAGTACTGTAAGGCAAGTAAAAGGTATATGCCCTTTTCCCCACTGTAGTGTGATCCTGGAGTTAGTATATATAGTTAGGGGGGTGAGGGGCTGTTGGGGGTGGGGGGGTGCAGCCCCCACCTTAATTTTGAGTACATATTGTCTTCTCGAGACAGTTAGTCATTGGTGTTGTAACTATGCATATGTATTGTTTAAAATGTATTGTTTTGAAGTTTTTGGTAAAATACAATATAAAACAAACAAGGTGGGGGGCTACATCCCCAAACTATATATACTAAGTCCAGGATCACACTACAGTGGGGAAAGGGGCATATACCTTTTACTTGCCTTACAGTACTCTACACAGTGCCATATATACTAAGTTCAGTTCAGTGAACTGAGGTTCAGTGAAATGAGTTTTCAGTAATTTGAGTTTTCAGCGATGTGGTCGGGGTGAAATGAAATTCAGTGAAATGAGATTCAACGAAACAAAGTAGACCCAATAAGACATATTACTGGAGACCAGTAAGGCCTATGATATGAAATACAAAGATCTGTGATAAAAAGAAAAAACTCTGAAACATAGTTGTTGGTAAAAAAGGTGGGTGGGTTAGTCACATAGGAGGTGTCACTGAAGGACAGAATGAAGAAGAGATATTCATATTGACAGCTGGTTAGTCACACAGGAAATAAATTAGTAAGACATTTAAAAAGAAGAAGAGATAATAAAGAAGTGTAGTATTAATAGAGGGAGAGGTGAGGTGGTGTAAAAAGACAGAGAGAGGCAGAAAGAAAAGATGGGTACAAAAGAAAAATATGATTGGTGAGCAGTGGGGCATATGAAGCCAAGAAAGGAGCATTATTAATTAAAACATACTGTTATGACAGACAAAATGAGGTCTATATATAGACAATATGTTATAGTAGGACAGAGTGATTATCATCAAATGAATGTTTCCTGTGGTCTAATAAGGCTTTACAGGAGTCAGTTAAGTATTGTTTTAGACTACATTTGCATGAGACTGGATTGAAAGTTTGTCTTAGTGATACGAGAATACAGTTCCAAGACCTGGCTACACAGAGGAAACTACCTACGGAGTGTAATGATTTTGAGTTTTAAGAAGTGATGTGTGTTTTAAATGCAATTCTCTGGTGGCTGAATATATCTGGAGGGTATTATTCAGTGCTGGGCATTTCTAGGACTTCTGTGTTACCACATAGGCAGTGATTTCTGGGACTTACTGGTTATCATATGAGCAGTGAGAAGCTGGGGAGTATAAGAAATGGTGAGGCAATTCTAATCATCAAAGATGTTTTAGTGCAATACAGTGATTGGTACTGCAGGGTTCACAGGCATCAGACTTGGCAACTTTATTGTAGTAATTCTCTAGTTTGGTTTCAAGTGTGGCCTGAAGGAGGAAACATAAAGTAGAGAAGATTAGAGAAAGTGGCAAAGAGATTCTTAGCCGCATCAGAAAGGTAATCCTTGGCTCTGTATAAGGTTCCCAGCTTTTTATTTTTTTTTAATTACACGCTGCATAAGGTTCTCATCCATTATCATACTAGCAGTTCTGTATGGGGAATGATCTCTATGGGGGTATTGTCGAGGAGGTAATTGAAAATGTAAATCTGTTGTGGATAAGGGGTTTTGGAAAGAACAGAAAAAACTTTTTTTTTGGTGGGAGGGTATTCAGAAGAAGCAGTACATTGTTTAGCTAGGATTCAATGGGATTGAAAAATTCCCAGGTTACATGTTGAAGTAATGGAGGGGTCTCAGCAAATCATTCTAGGGTAAAATCATCAGCATATTGGATTAATGTAGTGTGTTTACATGCTGTTTAAAGACTGTTAGCTAAGATGTTAAAGAGAAGAGGTCCAAGTATGGAACAATGAGGTACACCTGTGGATATAGCCGTTCAGTGTCTTGTTTTACAATACCCTGGGCATTTATTAACATCCGTACAATGCACACCTCCTCATGCCATATTGCATAAAAATATGCATGTGAGTAAATGTAGATAGTAGGCATGACTGTAACCTATACAACATCTGTACCTGTATTGCTTGTATGATTTACATGTGTAATTTTCTATCCATATAACTGCCAATCTGGCCCATTTTGTGGCTGAAAAGAGTTTTTGGACCAGCCCGCCAATTTGGTTAACAAGTCATTAAATAAATAAAT
>NC_056735.1:1633348894-1633468894 GCF_019279795.1 Protopterus annectens | reverse complement strand
GCTGCAAAAAACATGTTTGCACGGTTTTGCACATCTGGGCAGCGCCGGTTAGCTAGGGCTAAATTATTCCCAGCTCCACCAAGTCTCCTCTTCAGTTTTTCCCTTGAAAGTAGTCTAACTCTCATCCTAAGCACTTAAAAAGCATCCTACAGTCCAGCACTTGCTCAGACCTAATAGCAAGCACTAAAATACCCCGACACTTGATTGCACAGCAGAGCAAGGCTCATTATTCACCCCTCACCAACCAAGCAACTAAACAGCTCAGTCTACTATTCAGGCATGACCAAAGGGCAATTTCAGATATACTCTCCAGTCCAGCTGGTGAACTTGGGTATCCTGAGGCAATGTTACAACTGCCTCATGTACACAGACAACCCTCTCCTCCTACCACAAAGCATTAACATATGCGAAAGGTGCAATTATATAGCTAAATTGGAGGCTAGGTTCTCTCCACCCAAGACTAGAATAGGCAGTCATAAGGAGAAGGTTAACACTTGCACCACACCTCCAGCCTCACATAGACATACTAAACCAGCACTGGCAAAAAATACACATAAATACACAAAATCATACTCGGAGGCTCTAAATAAAAACCTGCAAAAGCATCAGAGACCTCCAAAGCAGACACCCAAAAAAACCTGCACCTCCCGTCACAAACCAGACAACACATAAAACACAAAATCAGTGTGCCACACAATCACAGCCCTTAAGGCAAAATAACATACCTAACACACTAGTAATAGGCAACTCTATAGTCAGGCACACTGATGTCCCACTCACTAGGCTGGACAAGGAAAAGGTTACTGTTAGCTGCCTGTCAATAGCCAGAATCTGCCACATAACACAAGCACTCAGGTCATTCCAGAACAAGTACAAATATGACTCTGTCATTGTTCATGTTGGTGTGAATGACCTGAGACATACCTCCCTGGACTACATGAAAAGAGACATGGAAGAGGTCTCTGATCATGTAGCCCAGGTGGGTATGACCGTGACCGTGAGTAGCATCCTGCCCTCACCAAGAATGATACCGCAGTATAAAGAAAAAATGATCAATTTCAACAATTGGTTAAGCTTCTGGTGTCATTCAAAGGGGATCCAGTGTCTATCAGCCTGGGATGACATGCTCGGCAAGCCTCATTGCTTTGCAAGAGATGGCTTGCACCTGTCACTCCTAGGCTTTCGAATACTGGCCAAGGCTCTTGCTGCCCCCACAGTGCCTTTTTTAGGCAAGGCTCAAAAGTCAAACCCACCTCTGTAAATAGCACAAATAAAAAAATGAGGGTTATGCTACTCAACGCCAGGAGTTTAAATCTCAAAATGCATGCACTTGAAGCACTCCTCAGTATGGAGAACGGCGACATCTGTGCAGTAACTGAAACCTGGTTCAAGGCTCCACAGAGCACCTCACCACTACTCATACCACACATTTTGACCACAGAACATGGACCGAAACACAAAAGGAGGGGATGTACCCATATTCATCAAGGATACCTACACCTCCACTTAGTGGCGCAGCATGATACTTCTGAGATCATCCATGTGCAACTAACATTGGACAAATCTGCAATGCAAATTGTGGCCTGCTATAGATCACCCTCCATGACCCAAGACCACCACTCTGCCTTTCTGGAGACTCTGGAAAACATGAAGGTCCTACCGAACACCCTGATATTGGGAGATTTCAATTACCCTACCATTAACTGGGAAAACTACTCAAGTACAAACTCCCAGGTCCAGCACTTCCTGGAATTTATCAACTCAAATGCCCTGGATCAGCTGGTAAACTCCCCTACCAGAGGTGAAAACATATTGAACCTGGTCATCACCAACATGGGCGACAGGTGTTCCGCACCGGAAGTCAACCCGTCACTGGTTAGATAAGACCATAAACTAATCACTCTGGATGTCCACACCCCACCACCACCCTCAACCAAGGAAACCACAGTGAAAAACTTTGCTATAGCAAACTTCACGTTACTTAAGACAGAGGTGGTAAGTTTCACAGCCCCCACGCTAAAGGATAACAGTGTCCAAGATGCAGGAACCTTTACAAATGCACTCTATGAGCACCTACAAGGATGCATGGATCGTGCCATCCCTAGCAAAAGTAAGACTCACTCCCCTAAGAGAAGGAAACCAGTCTGGTAGACCCCTGCCATAAACCGGATATACAATAGAAGGAGGAAACTACTTCAGAAAAAAAGCAAATCCCAGGAAGGAAAGACATCCCTGATCAGTATCAGTAAGAAACTAAGGTCCCTCATAAAATCATCTAAGGCTAACTTCGAAAGAAAAATAGCCAAGGATTCAAAAGATAACCACAAATCCTTCTTTAGCTATATCAAGAATAAGTGGCAACTCGCAGATATGCTCCGAGCTAGTGCAAAATAGCACAAAATATACTGAACCTACTGATATTGCCAACATCCTGGCAGATAGATTCAGTGCAAGCTTCACCCCCCTCTCACCCCCAAAAGGGCCCACAACAATACCGGAAAAGTGTAGTATCCCAGAAATCACAGACACACAGGTGAAAACAGCCCTTTCAAAAGCCAAAAACACAGCGTCAATGGGACCAGATGGTGTCCCAGGCTGCGTCTTGCACGAACTACAGAATGAACTAACCCCCCACCTAAACACACTGTTCAACCTCAGCCTCTCCACTGGCTATGTGCCCATAGAATGGCGCACAGCAATGGTTATTCCGCTTCACAAAGGAGGGGCCACAACTGACCCTGGTAACTATCGCCCCATAAGCCTGACTAGCCTGGTCTGCAAGGCTATGGAGCGCATCATCATGGAACTCATTAACAAAGACACTGGGAACCTCCAAACACTTGACCCAACCCAGTTCTGCTTTATTAAGGGCTCTATCATGCCTACTAAACCTGGTTGACTTCTTTGAGACCGTCACCAAGGCCATAGATGAGGGGAAGGTGGTTCACACAACCTACCTTGACCTCGCCAAGGCTTTTAACACCATTTCCCACTCGGAAATTATAGAAAAACTCACTAGCCTGAACATAAACACCTACGTCACAAGATGGATTGCCAACTGGCTTATAGACAGAACTCACACGGTAAGAATAGCGGGCTCCAGGTCCAACTCTAAACCAGTCACAAGTGGTGTCCCACAAGGCTCGGTCCTGGGACCCCAACTGTTTGGCACATACTTCTCAGAAGTACAGGCAAACACAGGAGGACTATGTCTAACCAAGTTCGCTGATGACTGCAAACTGGGAGCCATAATTGACTCTCCAGCTGACACGGACATTCTCCAAAAGGGCCTTACTGAGACGGACACCTGGTGTCAAAATTATGGTCTCAAGCTAAATGCCAAAAAAATACATAGTCATCCCGTTTGGGAAAAACAAAAACACCCATGAATTACCACATAGGTGGCAGCCCCCTTAATACAGAAGAGGTAATAAGAGATCTGGGGACCCAGGTAGATAGTAATCTCTCCTTTGACAATCATATTGCCAAAGTAGTTAGGAAATCCTTCTATGTAGCCCATCTAATTACTAAAGGGTTCGCATCTAGAAATAAAGAGGTTATAGTGCCCCTCTACTCATCACTCATCAGAACCATCATAGAGTACAATGCCCCATTTGGGATGTACCTCACAAGACACTTCCAACAGCTGGAAAGACCAAAAAGTACCTCACCAAGAGGATTACTGGCCTCAAACATATGTCCTGACTGGAAAATCTCCGGCTGTACTCAGTGGCATATCGTTTACTCAGCGGTGATCTCTGCCTGACTTACAAAGCCATGTCCAACTCAGACTTGATGGACATGCTCCACCTAAAGAAATCCAAGTCACTGCGAGCCACTCACTCTAGTGACCTAAACCTCGCCACAACAATAAATAGAACATGCTGGAGGGATAGATTCCTGTCACAGAGACTCCCCATGCTTTGGAACAAAATTCCTAACTACATTAGGCAGAGCCCCTCACTAACACTCTTCAAGAGAAACCTTGACGAGTGGATGGGTAACAGAAAATACACCCCTGGGATCACTTCATTGGCTCTTCTTGACAGAGACTCAGTTAATTAATCAATGGGGTGGCGAAAGCTGACATACTCTGGCTAGGCTTATAAATGCCCTTGGGCAAATAGTCTAGTACCCACCTATGAACCTATATATATAGATATATATATATTTTATATATATATATATATATATGGGTCTACTGCATTTCATTGAATACCACGTATTCGAAAAAGAGCAGTAGACCGCTCAGTTATGCGAAAGTGCACTTATTTGAAAGTGCACTTTCGCGAACTCAGCTTCTACGAACGGATCAGACCACAGTGGAGGACAGCAGGAAAACATGCTATGTCCTCCACTGTGGTGCGGTAGTTATGGACCTTAGGGTTAGGGCACGGGTCATGGTAGTAGGGCTATCCCCTTATCATGACCCGCACCCTAACCCTAAGGTCTGTGACTACTGCACCACAGTGGAGGATAGCCTGTCCTGTACTTAGTGAGTTCTGGGTATATTGTACTCATAGCTGTACTAGCTATCCCCTTACCATGACCCGCGCCCTAACCCTATGGTCCGTAACTACTGCACTAAAGTCAGTAGTAGCCCGTTCACTGAAGCGGGTTTCGCAAAAATGCACTTTCCATTAAGTGCACTTTCACGTAACCCAGGGTCTACTGTGTGAGTTCGAAGAAGTGTATTTTCGAACTTATACAGTAGACCCATATATATATATATATATATATATATATATATACATACATATACATATATATATATATATATATATATATATACACATACACACACACACACACACACACACACACACACACACACACACACACACACACGCACACACATGGGTCTACTTCAGAAGACTGAAAAAAAAAAACTGAATCTCAAAAGACTGAAAATTCAAATACTGAATGATGGAATTTGCCCCTTCTTCACTGTTGTGTGATCTTAGAGTTGGTATATATAGTTAACAAGGGGTGTGGGGGTGCAGGGGGGCTTGCCCCTTGCATTGAAAATGTGTTGAGTATTTTGAATTTTCAGTCTTTTGGTTTTTCAGTCTTCTGAAGTAGACCCATATACATATATATATATATATATATATATATATATATATATATATATACATATAGATATATATACACACACACACACACACACACACACACACACACACACACACACACACACACATATACACATGTACGTAAAAAAACACATATGCATATATGTATATATATATATATATATATATATATATATATATATATATTTTTTTTTTTTTTTTGTGTGTGTGTGTGTGCATGTGTGTTGCCTGTGCATACACACTATAGATATGAGGGGTCTATATTACCATATCAAAAAGCCGTAATATCGAATGGCTTTTCATCAAACCGTAAAAGTTGAAAGCTGAAAATAGCAAAAACGCAAATGAGCGAATTCATTCCCTGAGAAAGAAACTGCTTATGCGACCTTGGAGTTGGTATATTTAGTTAGGGGGTGTATGGGGGGCACAGCTCCCCACATTGGGGGGTGTGGGGAGCGAAGCCGCCCCCTTCCTTGTTATGTTTAGATTAGTGCATAGTCGGTGGTAGGGCTAGCGATTTCTTTCCCATGGAAAGAATTTGCTCATTTACGTTTTCGCTATTTTCAACTTTTGACTTTTACGGTTCGATGAAAAGCCGTTTGATATTACGGCTTTTTGATAAGGTAATATAGACCCAAAATGAGTACATATAAGAAGTAAATGAATGATTTTGTTCAGCAAATCTGCTTGACAGTAAGGAACTGGAGATCCTTAATGACCACATCTGTGGAGGGGAACAGGATAAGCACACAGAAGGAGTGGTGCTAATAAAGAATGAGCTGAAGGGTGAGACTAGCTCACCTGAAAATAGAAAGGGATGAATAGTCTTTTAAAAGCAAATAAGCTAACAACCTAAGGGAAAATGAGGCGGGGTCTGTCTTAGCATTGATGATTGAAAGGTGTGCTTTCAGAGATTTGCTACTGGTGTGGCGCCTTTTTTTTTTCAAATCTTAAACAAAAATTAATACCAGAGTTAGGAAAGCCTTCTTTACTCAATGGTTTGTCAAAAAGCAGCCAAAAGTAAAACTGCATGCTCTGAGAGAGAGCACCTGATGAAATTTTGTTTTAAACGTTATGCGTGCAGTATGCCCAGAACTCACTAAGTACAGTAAAGGCATGGAAAACAATACAGAAAGGATGTTCTCACAGTGTATTCAAGGCAATATATCTGGACACTTTAAAACAGGTTGCCTCACATGCCTGTCATTTTTATATTATTTGCTTAACTGTTAACAACGTAAGTGGATGGAACACAGACACTGTGTACAACAACAAATGGAGTCACAGGCACAACAGCTGCATGACATTTACATTTCAAGCAAAACACAGATAAAACTAATACAGGGCACAGTTAGTTAAACAATACCTAAGATTTTGTCCACAACAGTAGTAACTATATAAACCCCCGCCATGATACAATTTATTTTATCCAGGAGAACACAGTGTAATCTAAATTACTGTTCCCTCAAGTGGAGACTGTAAGCAACTACAGTGAGTGCCTCTACAACAATTATTAGAAAACAGTAATTAGATTACCTATTTCTTAGACGAGAATGAATGGATTAAAGCTGCATTCTGTTTCAAGGAGGTAAGGTATTCTAGACTGTATAATCTTATCACCCAGCAAGTTACGAGCTCTAGGAAATGTGAAGATGACGGCACAGTTATCAAGTGAAAAGGAACCACAAATGTCAGCGTTTGGCAGATCTTTCTAACTACGGCACTATCCTCTGGCATTTACATTATCATACGTCTGCACTCATTCACATACCACTTGTCTTATAACCATGTTGCCAAATGCAGAGAATTTAACAATACAGGGCAGTTTAGTGTCTTTCTGTTGCATACTGCTGCTTTTTATAGTTACAAGTGAAAGCTAGAATTAGTCCGCAAATGCAACACACAAGCAACCCTTTAATTTTCAAGCTGGAAAATACATTGTAACAGTTCATTCACATCCGCCTCTTGCCAAACTGTAGCAGAAGCTGTAATACAAACAGTAACAGCTCTGTAACATCTGTTATGCTGAAAAGTGAATGTTTAGTTTCTGGATCAGCTGCAGGTTTTTATTTGTCACATGCTTCCCATTGCTATTTTCAGTTGTTTTAATTGATTCTTTTTCTTATCCAAAATAAAGCCAAAAGACTGCTGTCGAAGTAGACACAAACTATGCTAATACCAGAATCATGTGGTTTGCCAGCTACTGTCGACTACCTATTGGTTTTCATGACACTGATGCCTGATGACACTTCTTGTCGATGCCTAGCATTTTGTAAAGTACTAATCCAGGACAAACAGGCTGTGTGTGCTCAGTCAGCAGCTGTTACTCAGGTTACTGAGGTCAACTTTTAACAGTGGTTTTAATACACTTTGTAAACAATGAATCCTGCTATGTTGTGTCATGTTAATATAGCCATTAACAATGTGAATGGCCATCTTGAGACTTAACTGTGTTTTCTCTACCCCTTTTTTAATTTCTAAGCAACATATGGCAGTAGTGTACATACATGCACTGCATGTTCTGAACAGTATAGCATGAGTTCAGACCACAGACTTAAAGCACACTATTTGATACTATTACGACATGCTTCTGAATTCAGCTGGTGCAAATCTCACTCATACATAGAACATCACTTTCTTCTAGACTAGCTTTGCACACCTTGATAGGCATGAGCCACCTGGCTGCAAACATGCTCTGGTAGCCTGTTCTTAGGTTTCAAAATAAAGATAAATACCACATTTCATCTCTGACATTTTCCAAGAATAAATACAATAAAATAGTATGGGATAGGTGACACATCTGAAATCAAGCTGCACCTATTAAACCACTGGAAAAGGTGCTCAGATTTTGGGGCAAACTAGAAATTATACAAAAGGTATAATGTGCTATATTGTGCTGTCTTCTCTACAAATACATTACCAAAACAACTCTGTAGTGTGAAAAGCAGTGTGACAAGACAAAGTTTGAAAGGCCAGAAATGTAACTTCCTCTGAAATAGATTCTGCATAAATCCCAAGTCACTAAAGGTAGATCATGTTGAAGCTGATGTAAAAGCTTACATACCATTCTATCAGACTGTACAAGAAAGCAGGAATTCTGGACTCTCTGCTGCTATCACAGCAGCACCCACCTGTCACTCGTGACACTTCAAGAGGAGTTATCACCCATACACCCTCAAAAATTCCCTCTTGCACCAAATCACTCAAACAAAGCGCTTCACATTTTGATCATAAACAATCGCATAACTACACCTTAGCTTGTCCCAGGTTCACTAATACCCCCTCACCTAAACTATTCCATCCTGCCTTCTTCCATTCCTGCTATCCCTCATAATGTCCTGCTAACACATTAAGTCTACAACTGCAACTGTGACTGAAATAACCTGCAGTTTGCAGCATTCATCTATCACTATACACGACAGGCAAAGTGAGTAGGGTGGTTAAAGACAAACTTAAGAAATGGACTGCATCTAACCCACAGATGCAGTAGCAGGATGCTAGAGTGTAATGTCAGAGAAATGGGGCATGTAGCCAGCCTGGAGATAGAGGGTTTGGCCATGGAGATAAGAGTGCATGGCCAACGCACTGCTGCTCTCTTGCAAGGGGTGGGTCCCTTGCTGTCTCTGCACTATCTGCTGGAAATCACAGGATAAGATATCTAGGCATATGATGTATCAGTCAGTACATGATGGAACTGGAGTATACGTTTGCTGTTGTGTACACTGCATGCCTATTCACAGACCACCTTCGGGATGTAGGATCACAGTATGAAAAAAAATATCCCCTCCCTCTCCATTTCTGATGCAAGAATGATGCTTTTTGCTCCTACTACAAGGTTATTAGGATGGGGGTTAAAAAAAAGATTTGCTGGGTGGCCAAGGTTAGGTGAGCTACAGACAGCAGAACCCACCCCCCCCAAAAAAAACTTGAAGACTGAAGTGGTAAGACCTACAATTATTCAACCTTGCAGAGAAGGTTGCCCAGCCATTCATATTTGTGATAACTGTAGATTCAGGCCACAACACACAGACAACCTGAATGGTATTGCAAGGTTCACCAGCTTACATATATTGATACATGCAACCTGGTTTTGGCTTCCTCTATTTCCATCTGCAAATTGTGGAACTTGAAGCACATCACCTAACTAGACAGTTCTCTTGAGTTGTCCTTAAAAGGTGGCAGTAGAGCTTAGTAGGTTTACCCGGTTAACAAATGAATAAAAACAGATAAAGAAATATGGCATAATTATCGGTTCTTTCTCTCATCCTCTCGTTTTGCTTTTCGTCTATAGACACATGCATGCACATGTATGTGCACATAAACACACACACACACACACACACACACACCACAAGTGGTAAATTAATGAAAGGATCAAAGGCTCTTAGGTTATGACAGCAAAAATAAGAACACATAGGACTGTGTAGTTATGCACAAGTAGCCAGCTGTTCCACTGAAAGGCCTCTGTATAACCAGGGCCTCTAATAGCAAAGCCCGAGTGGTCTGCAACTATGGAAAAGTTGCAAAATGGAATAAATGTCTTGCTTGTATATGTTTTTCCACACGCAGACTTTATGATACATACATACAGATGTGATGACTCTCACTGTATGGAAAAAATTGTTTTCTTTAGTAAATAAGAATTTGGTTTCTTTGGCTCTTAGATCTTCCATTGCTTTCTCACAACCACATTGATACAGAGCTACAAACAACAGTGTTACTTCACATCAGTCATAAAGTCTGGCTATTTAATAAAATACAAGTACAACAGTCAGCATCAAGGTACAACACAGAGTATATAACAGAGAAATGAAAATACCCCTGGGATGGAATATAAAACATAAGGCAAAGCTGAGTGCTTCTACCACATAAGAGATGGTAAAGTGGTAGACAGTTATACACAAATGTGTACTAACCACATACAAACCTGCACTGTCCGACTGCTATTGTACAACAGTAAATGCGAAATTAAAAGTTAAAAAAGACATTTTTAATATGCATGTATGTGTGTGTGTGTGTGTGTGTGTGTGTGTGTGTGCGTGTGTGTGTGTGTGTGTGTGTGTGTGTAGATCTCTTTTCCTCTCTGCATATTTCTTTCTGTCTCTCTCTCTCTCTCTCTCTCTCGCTCTCTCTGTAAGGTAAGTAGCAAACTGTACATGCTAGTAAAGGAGGTAGTGTCATTGATTAATGGTGTTTGTTCTATTTGCTTGTCTCTTCTCCCATTAGCTATTCTGCCCCACTCCTTCTCTGCCATGCACCTTCCCCCAATATAAAGAAAGGCAGTATTTGCTTGAGGTCAATATTTAACAGAATTTTGCTATTTATCCCCCTTTATGTAACTCACGGAAAGGCTAAAAATGGAATGGGTGAACCCAAAACTAAAGTCATTATGAAAGCAAGCAGCTAAAGAAAATAACTTTGCTTTATGCATTTGATCTTTTTCTGTGACTATTCACTATTAAACTGTATACATTTTCCCTTCCTTCTGCCTCTCTCTATCACTCTGTCTAGTACACAGAGTTTAATCTCACACACATGACCCACTGAAACATTACTGGGCAGTGTAACTTGTATACCCAAATCATGACACACATGCTCCCTGTAGCCAAAGCATGCATTATTGACATGCTCTCTGTACCCAAAGCATGACACAACTGTTCCCTATACTGAAAGAATGACACACATATTCCCTGTATCCAAAGCATGCATGGAATAAACACTGATGTGGCTGGAAACAGTTAATTCTATTTAAATGATGTGTTTGCGTGGCTTTATTTAAGTGATGTTTTACTGCTGAATTCCTATGTTGATGTTTGTTAAATACTAGACATATTTACTTTTTAGGAGGGATTACAGAAATACACAGTGCAGACTGGACATCAGTGAAACTGAGATATAACTTGAAAGATGTAGTTTGTTCTGAGACACATCTCCCCTGTACACTGACATACATGTCCCCCCTACCCACACCTTCACACATGCATTTTCTGTACCTAAACCACGACACACACACACACACACACACACACACACACACACACACACACACACACACACACATTCCTTTTAATAAAACCATGAATGACACACGTTCCCTGGACCCAAAGCATGGCACACATGTTCCCATGACCCAAAGCATGGCACACGTTCTCCATTACAAATGCTGCTGAATTTGTAGCTTCTGCCACATGCAGGAAAAGCATTTTGGGAGCCATTTCTGTAACCATCATTAACATAGACATGGCAAGCAAATCTGGACTCTTGGTTTCCTGAAAACCTGTTTTTTCTCCAAACAAGGAGGAATGGATAGACAGTGATGCCTACTCACTTTCATCCAGAGATTAGTACACACTCATACACATATATACATATACACACATACACACACACACACACACACACACACACACGAACACATGAATAAACCTGTACACATATATATGAACACACACTAAACATACATAAACTAACGGAAACAAGCCAAATATAGAGAAGAACTCTAACTTTCATGGTAGGCCCATCTTGCTTTAGTTTATAACTCCTCACTGTATCACAAAGAAGAATGAGCCACTGAATGGCCAGCTGTTGCTTTTAGCATCTAAATTCGGGTGCCAACTTCAAATCTCACACACACTACAGGCAGATACCCAACCACTGCAAAATTACACCTATGCACTCAAATTTTACTTTGATACACATTTTAATACTTTCAGACAGTTCTATATATATGATGCTGGTACGATAACCATTAAAATAACAGGAGTTGTAGGCATTAACTTTGCAGGTCAGATGGTGAACATTTTTCCTTTTATGGAGTTGAATAGTGGCTGAAAACAGTTAATTCTACTTAAATGATGTGTTTGCGTGGCTTTACTTAAGTGATTTTTTACTGTTGAATTCCTATGTTGATGTTTGCTAAATACTAGACATATTTATTTTTTAGGAGGGATGCAAGACCATTGTGCTTGGCTATAACTGAACAGAACTGAGAACTATAAATGGCCTGAGGAATAGGGACATCTTCCTCTTCTGTGGCACATGCTGCGCTACCAACAATAGTATCACTTCATCTGAGAGTTGTAAGTCTCTCAGAATTGTAGGGCCCTCACTGTCACTACATGTTTCTAGTACTTAGGTTACCTATGAACCTATGAAAGGAATGATTGTTTGGTGTACAGAACAGATGCATGGATAGCTCCCTTCTTACATCCCAGAAGTATGAGATGAAACTATTACCAGAAATCACCACGTTCACTTTTTGTGCATTAAGAAACGCATTTGTCTGCAAGTAGCAAACTGATAATAAAACTATACACACACATCTTCACAGTGGGACTGCCCACAACAGTCCACTGCCACAAATATACAAGCACTTAACGGTGTTAATCAATAACATGAAGACAAGAAGATGTCCTTTCATACAATCAAATAAAAAAAAATAAAAAAGCTTAAAATTTAGATTTAAAATAAATCACAAGGGTAGCTAATTATGAAACCCATTCAAATACATCCATGGTCCAAGCTCTTATAAGCAAGAAAATTCTATCCCCAAACACTAAACTGTACATTAAGATATAAGATGGTAACAATTAACCAAGCAAATTTCTTTATTTTCTGTGTGCAGATCAAAAGACTAAATCTTGTTTCACAAAAAGAAAGTCATGTATTGTATCAAGAAGTTATCAAAAACATTCAAGTCTCTCTGAAAATACAGATAATAAAGCATGAATGGCAAAGGAACAAGTCTTGTTTTTCACCTTCCCCTTGCATTACCTTAGTAATGTGTGTCGACCTGAATGCTAACCCTGTCTGTGCCTCTAATCTTACATTCTTACCTTACAAATACCCTTTCCAAAACACTACCACTGCACACTGTAGAGCAGATACATGCTACATACAAAAACACACAAACACAACACTAAATCTGTCTATCCACTTGCCTAAACCTTACTCTAGCATTAACCCACAAACACTCACACCCACAATACAAACCCACTTATCTGGCAAAACGTATGTTCACTAAAATGAATGTACTCAAAAAACGAAAAACGTACCTCCAGTATACTTCCTCAATTAAATGTACATTTCATAAAATGGACTGCTCTCAATATGTGTGTGTGTGTGTGTGTGTGTGTGTGTGTGTGTGTGTGTGTGTGTGTGTGTGTGTGTGTGTGTGTGTCTGTGTATATATATATATATATATATATATATATATATATATATATATATATATATATATATATATATATATACAAACACACACACACACACATATACATTTAAGTTCACTATATAGTCACTTTACACACCACCACTACCAATTATAATGAGTTTACTTTTGTTTACTCTATATTCATTTCTGACAGTAGATTACAATATTGCTCTTGGCAATTGTGCAGAGAGTAGCATTGTGATAACTAACCCCGATGAGAACAACAAACCAATTCAGTTATATGTTTGCATTCCTAAATGTAACTGATTGTGCATTCTCTCCCCATATCATGTACAGATACTAAGTCAATTGGACTCCCAGTTTAAGGGATGCATTTGGGCGCTGAACTTATGACAAAAAAGCAATAACACAGACTGAGAGAGGTATGTGCAATAACAGACAACGATACTGATATTTTCTGATCAGAAGATACAGCTTTCTGCTCTAATGTATATACAATCAAAATGCCACTAGCATTCTGGTGTTTTCAACAAGGTGAAATATGATCCAAATTGTTCCAAAAGGCATGGTAGCAGCTGTTAGCATACTGCCTCTAGTCAAATAATCAGCATGTGATGGCCGGGCTCGGTGGTGTGATGAAGCAACGACTTACGACCCAGATGACCCAAGTTTGACTAATGATTGGGACTTTAGAAGAGTTGGGCAGGGGAGCATGGGAATGATTTGGGAGTGAGTGATTTATGCAGTTTCACCCACCCTTGGGGAGAAAAATGCTGGTCTCACTTGACAGGACCAGGGGAACATGGCTTTGGCTTTCTAAACTGGTGATGGTAGCATTCACAGTGGTGTGTGGGATTATGCACATGCCAGAAGGAGGGCATAGAATGCCCCCACTGGCAGCCACCACAGGGGAGGGGATAGTGACCTAGCCACAAAACTCTCTAATAATTTTCTAAATGGTGGTTACTGAGGAAGATAAGGCTGACAGTTGGCAGGCAACAGAAGAGAAACAAGATATATATAAAAAAATAATAATAATGAAAATATGAGTCCTAAACTAACAAGATGCAGTTCAGTACCCTAAACTGCAGTGCTTGGTGTCTACGTTTCAGCTAATGCCTATAGCACACTGCACATGTCAATGCGTGACTGTGTGAAAACATTCATGCACATGTAAGCTTATGTGTGTGGGGGGGGGGTATACATGTAATACTTGCACACTTTTATGCTCTCCTGCAAAACTCAGACTCATCGATAGACATTAGAACAAAGGCTGCTGTTTAAAATCTTGACCACAATATAAAAGAAAGTCACTGAACAAAGTTTTATTCCACAAAATGCAGCTAAAGAGGATACAGTTTTAACGCCAAAATGGGACACAGTTCCATATTTAATGTCATTTATTGTAAATGAAACAAAATATCCTGCTAGATGGAGAATGTTTCAAAAGCAACTGAAATCGGGAGTATTTCTGAAACTGTGATGTATGTGAGAAAGAAAGAGAGAAAGAAAAAGAAAGAAAGAAAGAAAGAAAGAAAGAGAGAAAGAGACTATCAGAGTGTATATTTTCTCAGAACATGGTGTCAGTAAAGATCCCAATATGCAATAAACTGATCAGTAATGACAAACAAATCTGCATGTAGGGTAGTGGAGACCCTGTCAAGAAAGGATGATATAAAATAAGCAGAAAAATGAGCTGGGTGGGTGGGACTGCAGTCACAGTGAGGCACATGGCGCCAAGGGGTCCTCAATACCTAAAAGGTTAGTGCTTAGAAAACAATGTGTAACAAGCAAAGTTAACATTTTCTTTTTGCTTTTAATTTTGAAAATTGGCCCACTAACTTGGCTGTTGCGTGGGAAAATGTACTTTATCTATGGGTACAATGAATGCTAGAAATGAAGCATAATGCAAAATGCACGATATAAAAACAATTACATGGGATATGGTTTAATTTACTTGCTGCGAGTGCAATGTTACTCAACCATCAAACGTTTTATGTCACTGAAACAGTGAGTCAGTGTACCCTAGTGTATAAACTGACTTTTTTCTGCAACATGTTGATTAAATACATTGAATGTAAAAGTTAAGTAAAACCACACATTATAACTACAGTCCTAAAACTGGTGTTGACAGTTGTTTAAATTCATTTAAAAAGAATTAAACTGTCAGCTACAATTGTATGAATTTGCAGAAAAGGCTGTTTTGTCACAACAAAGCCTTACATAACAGTTCCTTCATTCCAGGACTGGTGCACGAAGCAGAATTGTTGTTCTGAGCTCCATTGCCATAGCAGGACAAAGCCCTGACTATGACCAAGTGATCTACATTTGATTAGTGGAGTGGACTACTATTGAGGCTGGCAGAAGATAGCAGAGGAATGATGTGGCTGAGCTTGTTTACCTCTCCCTAGAGGAAGGAGGATGTGCCTGGGTGCATTTCTGTGGTGAAATCCCAAATGTAGACTGAGGGTCATGGGGAGATGCTTTCTGGAAGGGGACATGACCCCTGATTATATATGTATATAGGCAAAGATAAACATGACAGCAAACTCCTTAGCTGTCTCAGGACATGCACAGGGGAACACTATGGCCTTAATGGAAAAAAAATTGATTCCCATGCAGAAAGAGCACCACTCACAGCTAACTTGACCTTCATTTTCAGGGGAACAAATGTGCCAAAGGTCTCTCTCCTTAGGAGGAACAAATGGTCAACTGAGCAGTGGAAGGGATGCTCGGCAGTCAAGGGGAAACTGGTGCAAAGCCGAAAAGAAGCAGCAGAAGCTAAATGTTTCCCTCTGGAAAATGCAGCTGTCTGCAAGTCAACTGAATTAGCTGGCATGGATGTGCACAGGGGATGCACTCCCTACCAAAAAAAGACACTGACATACTTATGACAAAGGTGCTGTTTTCTTTTGAAAACAGTATTTTTGATTTAAGTAGTCACTTACTCTTGATTCAGCAACTATGCTGTCCTTTAACCATAACAAAGAACAGATGGGTATCTGTAAACCTTCATCTGCTATGTTTTATTTACTCTGACCGATCCACATGTAGTAGACTAAACAAAGAATTGGATTTGTTTAGAATTTCATAGCTGGATCATCATGCAAATGTTTTGCTGTTGTGGGCTTATAAGTGCATCATATGACTGGAAAAGGCATGTTCATCTAATGCATTTCAAGCCTGTGCTGAAATTTTTTATGGGTTCCTTAACCAGTTGAATGCACTGTGAAAACAATAAGTAGGACAAACCTAATTAGAGCTATACACTGAGCAAAGGCTTTCCTACCATCACTCAAAATTATATTCAAAATGGCTTATACTTGTCAGTCTCTCCAGTCTCACTCTATTTTGCCAGTGGCCCCCAGCCCCCAACTTATGAAGTCCTCCTAATTCTCTCCTACTGGACTAATTTAAGAGACAAACTTAGCAATCTCAATGATGGGATTTAGACAGGGAGCCCACAATGAACAGCGGTACTTCCACAATTCAGAGACAGCTAAGCTGTGTACCAAAGTGATCAGCTCAGTTTGTGTTACTTCACAATTATAGAGGTACACTAGCACAATATAAGCCATTCCTGCAAATGCACAAGCTTACAGTCCCATTATGATTACAGTAGTACCACTGTATATGTAACCAATGATCCATCCTCCAAACATATGCAGGCACACAAACATGCAAACACAGACATATGCCCTTAAATCAGGTCAGAGTGCTGTCATGTCACCTGCACAGCACTGCCAATGCTGTTGCAGGACAGCAGCTGTATATGCATGGGGGCACTGTGCTGACACTGGCCCAGTCCATCTAATGTAATAGGGCTTCATACTTCTGTAATGTACATCACAGAGAACTAACCCTGAAATCAGACACGAGTGTGAAATGGTATACAGGAATGAACAACAAGTTCAGAGCAGTTCAGGCACTTTATGACATGTGCAGTCTACTCTATTATACTGCCTAACCTCAGTGATACACACTGCACATCTCCATTTCTTTGCACACTGCATGATGCAGATATGCATGCATATTCAGGTAATATCCAAGTGTAGTACCTCGCACTCAGTTCTGCGCAGCTTTGGGCGTGGAGTGGGCGTGACGTACATGATTGGCAGGGGAAAGTAGAGTATGAGTGACAGTCACTACTACTGCGAGTTTAACCTGTCCATGTTTTTACGTTAACATAAAAGTCAGTTGGGAATGACAGCTTTTGCTGTAAAACCCACTGTCAATCACTCTGGCCCACTCACCAAGCTTACAAGCTTAGATGTCAATAAGGTGCTACAAAAGCTAAAAGAATGGGTGAAGTAACGGTACGATTACTTCTATAAAATGCTTATGGTTTCCCTGAATTAAATTAACGCTACGATGCAAGGAACATTATTGTTCTGCATGTTTGACTAAAAGTAACGGTATGGCAGGAGCAAAATAAATATTCATGCGGGCTTGGGCTGGAGGCGTGTTTGGGGCGGGATTTGTTACTGCGCATCCTGCGAGGTACTACACTTGGAGATTACCCATATTCATACTGTAAGGAGCACCATGTATATCCCCTCCCATGTGTGTTGAGTACTATTTGTACTTAGGGCACACAACGGCACTGTGCTGTATGCAGGTAGTGTGTTATATTTTTTTTACCTGAGCACTAAGTGTGTCATAGCACAGTAAGGCACAAAGGGCATGCCATGCTTATGGATTACTAAAGTACTCTCTTCTAAGTGTCTAGTGCACACTTAGCATATATAATACACAGCGCTCTCTCAGCGTTCTGTATAACTCACTAGTGCACTACTTACAGGTAGCAACAGTGCTAGACTGTACTGTGCCCTAATACAAAGTCCTACTCTCCTCCATTACTGTAAGGTGCATTGTGCTACCCTGTTATGTCCTTACCCATGTTCTTACCTCCCACAATAATGAGCTGTTGTAATGTAAGGTGCACAGTACAGCTGTGATTTATACACCTTAAAATATGAAGCTCACCAGCCTGAACATAAACCCCTATGTCACAAGATGGGTTGCCAACTGGCTCATGGACAGAACCCACATGGTAAGAGTTGTGGGAGCTAGGTCTGACTCTAAACCGGTTACAAGTGGCCTTCCCCGGGGCTCAGTCCTGGGACCCCTCCTGTTTGGCATATACTTCTCAGAGGTACAGGCAAGCACAGGAGGACTATGGCTGACCAAGTTTGTAGACAACTGCAAACTAGGGGCTATAATTGACTCTCCAGCTGACACAGACATCCTCCAAAAGGGTCACACTGAGACAGATACCTGGTATCAAAACCATGGCCTCAAGCTAAATGTCAAAAAGTGCATACTCATCCCCTTTGGAAAAAACAAAGTACCCACAAATTACCAAATAGGCGGTAGCCCCCTAAATATGGAAGACAAAATAAGGGATCTGGGGACCCAAGTAGATAGTAATCTCTCCTTTGATGATCACATTGCTAAAGTGGTTAGAAAATCCTTCTATGTGAACCACCTAATCACAAAAGTGTTTGCATACAGATCAAAAGAGGTCATTGTGCCCCTCTACGCAGCACTCATCAGACCCATCATAGAGCACAAAGCCCCATTTGGGATGTACCTTACATGACACCTGCAGCAGCTGGAAAGACCACAGAAGTACCTCACCAAGAGGATCACTGGCCTCAAACAGATGCCCTGTGCAGCTCGACTGAAGAAACTCCAGCTGTACTCGGTTGCATACCGTCTACTCAGAGGTGATCTCTGCCTGACATACAAGGCCATGTCCAACCCAGAATTGATGGACATGCTCCACCTAAAGAAAACCATATCCCCTTACGCCACATGCTCTAGGGATCTAAACCTCACCACAACAATAAATAGGATGTGCTGGAGGGATAGATCACTGCCCCAGAGACTTCCCATGCTCTGGAACAAGATTCCAATCTACATTAGGCAGAGCTCCTCACTAACACTCTTCAAGAGAAACTTTGACGAGTTGATGGGAAACAGGAAGTTTACCCTGGGGATCACTTCAGTGGCTCTGCTGGACAGAGGCACAGGGAACTAATCTAAGGGGGTGGCGAAAGCCAACACATTCCGGCTAGGCTTATAAATGCCTTTGGGCAGATAGCCTAGTACCTACCTATGAACCTATGAACATTGCATTGAGAGTGTCTAAACTGCCATGTGCACATAGGGTGCACACTTTAGCTGCACTGTGTGCTTAACACATGTATTACACTGCCACCTGAGCTCCTTGCACAATATAACATACACAGTGCTGCACTCCACACCTGCTAAACATGCAGAACGTCCCCAAATAGCTGGTACACCCTTGATGTACAGTATATATCAAAGTGTTGCTCTGCCACATACCTTACAAAGCAAGTAACCCATCAAATGAATACTTTCCAATCAAAGCTGGCACTTTATCATGCTTCCCACACCCCAAATGAAGCACCAGTCCACTATCTTGTCATATTTTGTGTATTATTGAAAAGAATGCTGGAGTGCGGGGAGTGGCTTCTGTGTGGAGTCTGCATGTCCTTCCCGCGGTTGGGTGGGCGTTCGAAAGACATGCGTAAATGGGCGTACCTTCATTGAAGGTCGAACGTAAAGCTGGCACCTCGGCGTTCGTGAAAATCTACTGCCAATCATTAGCGGACTGGAGTTCCGCTGTGGCGACCCCTAACCGGGAAAAGCCTAAAGAGAACAACAACATTGAAAAGAATGGTGAACACTGTAGCCGCTCTGTGCAATATTCATTCCAGCATGACATGCACTGCACATCAGCTGACATATGGCACAAAACCCAAGTTACCCTCTTTACTTTTTTTCCTCTGTGAATGTTAACTTTAACTGTGGTGCCCTTAGTGTACATCTTTGGTGTTTCCCGTGTTAGATTGGAATGGGTTAATACACACCTGTCCTGCAAAAATACATTCTAAGAAGGATTTAGGAAGGAAAGCCAAGTAGTTGCGTGGGTCTTGACTGTCCTTTCGGTTCACTGTTCTTCTAGTTTACTTCTTAAGACCATGTCCACTTATTTACAGTGCAAGTGATGAGTGCTCCTCGTCCTTCAACAGCTATCCTTAAAGTGCTGATACTAGTATTCTGTTTTAAAGATACTGTTCAGTTTATAGGATGTTCAAGTCCGGTTTGTATTTTGTGCAAAAAAAAAGGGGGGGGGGGTTGCTGGCTCAGTATAATTTACAGACAATTTTATTTTATTTATTTAACATTTATTTACCAAGATAATCCGACTGGACAACTGGTGTCCGTTTTCAGCGGAGTCATGTGGAGAAAACCTCCAGACATTACAGAAAATAAAGTAATGGCAAAAGTTAGTTACAAAACTATAATAGAATATAAAAATGTAAATTTAGTTATCAAGCAGATTAGGAGACGTTATACGTAGTAGATGTAGTTTATACAGTATGCATAATGAGTGTAGTTAAAAGACAGTAATCTCATACATTTTATCAAGCAGTTCACAAGTGAAGTAAAATCACTTTCCCTCAAAGTCTAGCAAGAGAACAAAACTAACGCTAATGCCAACAATTATGTACTGTACATATAAAAAATGTCATTCTACGATGCCTGCGATAATGCCATAGTCTTTAAATTCACTGATTGTGAAGCACACCCCTGAACAATAAGGGGTTTTACAGATAGTAAGCTTCAATAGTTCTAAACTTTTAAAATCCGACACACCTCTTCCCTAGCATTACTACATCCAAAACTAAAACCGCTTTCTAAAATTCACAATACATTGAAAAATGCTCCCAGACATTTATCGGAGAAGGGCTAATTTTCTCACTATAGACCCAAAACGTTTTCCCTAGCCTACCAAGGGCTCTGTATTTGCTGGCCAAGGCTCCGTTTACTTTTCCAAAACGTACGTGGTCTCCCATTATTACTTAAGCATTTTACTGATAGTGCTGTGGAGGTCGTGACAGTTTCCTTTTTTGAGAGTTCAGCTGGAAGCGGTTTGCACGTATATCGGACTACAGGTGTTGGTGTATAAAACATTCACTTACAAAAGCACTGGCGAAAAAATGTACACTTCTGAAACATTTCCAGTCAACCTGATGGCGATAAGCAAACTTTGCTACAGTACAGGCGTGCCTCGATAAACCCAAACCAACAGTGCACCTACAACCATATATGAACTGTTGCAAAGCCTACAATGTGTGCGAACCCCACCATTTACTGCCACCAAAATGCCAAGGGGCAGAAGAAAGATTTGAACCTCCTCGTTTCCCTAATCGTAGTAAGCAGATACAACCCATGGCTCTATCTAAGTTACCTTCTCGCCGGTGATGATGTGCAGTCCTTCTCGCACTTTGGCAAACGAGCCCTCTCCGAGCTTTCTGCAGCCAACTAGGTAATTGCCTACCCGCTTGGTGTGAGCAAAGATGCGCAGAGTGTCCCTAGACACTGAACTCACGGAAGCTGGCAGCGGCGGCACTGACCGACAGGAATTACTAAAACCCTTTCGTTGTGACAGGAAGGTGGTAGTGGGGTCCCTGGAAGTAACCATGTCCCCAGCAGCAGCTGGCATCCTGACTCAAGTGAAGACTCCCAACTAGGTAGATGCACCCCCGGGACCGCCAATTTAAATAATGTCAGAACCACTAAACTTCCAGTAAGTAAAATAGCACCGTTTCCCTCAATCTGCTCCGTTATCTTGGCTCGCCAACCGACTCCAGAAATTTACCACAGTGATTCCAGAGATACAGTACAGTAGCCTCAAAGGTTAATTCAAACACATCCCGCTGACAGACAGTTTATCAGTCAAGACCCCTCTTTATTTAACGTTATTGCTTCCACAAACGTGGATTCACAACTTCTTCTTTAGGTACCAAAGCGATGGAGATACTGAGAATCCATGAAGAAGCAGCTGTAGCCCATCCATATGGTCAAAACGTCAACAGGTTTCACTCCTGGTAAGTGTACACTACGAAACTTGCCAAAAAAAGACAGTCCAGTCTTGGCATCTGCTCTTCCTTAACTTCTGCAAAGCCCCTCTCGGAATCCTGAAGCCACTGTCCTGTCACTTCTCACACATTCTTTGGGGTAAGATTGAGGTGGTTCATCTAGTAGAGGGAGGTTCTCCTCCCTTCTCTCGTTCTCCTCCCCTTACGTCCCGGCTGCCACTGAAAGGCCGTCATTCAGTTTAAACAGGCAGAAATTTAATCCGAGCTGGGACGGCGGGAACAGCAGCCTGAAAGCTTCAAAATCCCTGCTCCTAGTCTCTGTCTTCTCTGCAGTAAATAATAAACACTGTATTTTGGCAAATAGAGTTGGAGTAGAAAAAGGGGGTTGTATTAGAGAAGTACTTCGCATCCACAAAAAAAATGGATGAGGAGGAATTGCACTTTTGAGCGTGGCAATTGTGGTCTTTGTCGTTTCTGATATTTTTTTCCTAATGTTGCTTCCACCACAACCCCCCATCTCCAACACTCCGTTTGTTTGTGGATCTGTCACACTTTATTTCATTTGGGCGGTCATCTTTCACCTCATCCATCTACGTCCCATCTAATTTATCAGTGACAAGTATTTAATTCTAGAGGCACAGTTAAAATACCGCTGTTGTTTTTGTACAATTAGAAAGCTAATCGTGACTGTAAACTGCATTGCTTTGTTAGAGTATCACAATACATTACTGAGGGTCTGTAGGGTTGCCACCTTTTCAAATGCTAAAAGTGGGACATTTTTTGTAGAAACGTCAGATTTTGCAGGGCAAACATACCCACGGCCAGTACAAAGGACAGAACTTAACTTTTTTTGCCAGAATAAAAGCTTATTCTTGTAGCATTTGAGCTGCTTATTCTGTTTCTTATAACATTTAGGTGCTTCGGATACAAAATAACTGCTTTATACAACTATGAAAGAAAATATAGGAAGTATTTTTGTCCTAAAATCTCAGGACATTTGCCATTTTTTAAATTTTTTTGCAGGACGCAACTGCACAAAGAGGGACTGTCCCTCGCAAAGTGGGACAGGTGGTAACCCGTCTGCTCAGCACATTTTAAACAAAATCCGCACAATGAAAAGAGTGCAGCCCTTCCTTTTCTCTTATGTTCTTGTTCAGCTGTGTACACTACACTCACTTTGGGGTTTATTACAGTTTCCAGCGATTTCGAGATAATCGTGTAACCAGCTCACAGTGCAGCTGGTGTCTGCCCCAGCATTAGTCTTTGTCATGGTTTTGGACTTTCTCCTCGACTGTTAGTTGGTCAACCTTTCGTTTTGCAATGCAGTTCGGACATGGGCAGTCATGCCTACTGGGCATAGCTGGCCTTAGGCATAGGCCAACTAGGCGGCTGCCTAGGGCGCCACTCTAACAGGGGCACTTTTCCAGTATTTATTTGGGGTAAGTAGACCAGGATGGGGGCACCAGGTGGTGAGGTGGGGGTGCTGTGGAGCCCTTTTGCCTAGGGCACTAGTTGACCTAAGGCCGCTGTGCTGGGTGAAAAATAATGAAAGGAAGGAAGAAAGAAAAATACTGGGAGAAAAATACTTTTGGAAAGGGATATTTTCTAAAATGTTTCAGGATGCTGTGGAAAATTATGATACTACATCTGAAACATGTTCTTGTGCATTTGTTTGTTTATTTATTTATTTATTGATTGATCCATTTAAAGTTGTTTACTGTGTTAATATGCTGATCAGTAGTGAGCATCTGCAGGTACAGCCCAGGTTAAACATTTCAAAATAAGCAATTAAAGAGCAAGTGAAGTAAGTAGTAACATATTAGCAACAAGAGCAGTAATACATTAAGATAAAAGTTATGAAAACAAGCAGCTTGAGTGTCTCACTCTTCCAAGAAACGCTTTACAGAGATTTCCCTTCTATACTAAGATTAATACATCAGACAATGCAGGCAATGTGTTGAGAGTGTGGAGATTATAGTGCTGAACAGAAAGAAAAAGTGCAGGTCAGAAAACTGGTAGAAATGAAGGAAAGATAATTCCGAGGTTTTGTGAGAGAGGGGAGTTTGTTATGTGTCCAGTCTGCAGGTATGAGCATTTGGGTTGAAGCTGGGGGGGGGGGTGACTATGGGGTGTCCAGTGCGTTATATGCATATAAACTCAGTATTTGCATATTGTATGTGACAGTGGCCAAGTCAATGAGAAAAATAATTCCTTGGTGAGTCTTGAAATTAGGCATTTGTGTTTAGATGATTTTGCTTGGTGAAAAAATACAATAAACATAAATCATGCAGTAATATACTGCAAAAGTGCAACAGTCATAAAGCAAATTCAAGATTCAGACAAGCAAAACTTAAGGAATAATCTTTACACCTATATGCCATGATATAATTTATTTATTTATTTTTTATTCTTTATTTCAAGAAAGTAGGTCAGATGCAGAGGAGTATCTGTTACCACTAAAACAAGTTCACTTGAAGTAAATGCAGTAAGGAATGTTTTGACTGAAGGAAGTGAGTAACTACACCCTGTCAGTTAGTCCGTGATCTAGCAGGGTCAGAAAGAATAACCGTAGGTGTAGCACACTTCATAGCACTAGGCCTCACTAACTGAAGCAGACTGAACCAAAAAAAAAATTACAAAAATCAGCTTTATCACAAGGCAAGTAAAGCTCTTAGAACAAGCTTGGTCAACATTATGCCATGGTTTTACATATCACAAATATCCAGTCAGATATTTGAAGAATTAACTAGAATAGTTTTTTTACACATTAATATTTACCCAGACAGGGTGGCCACAGTGGTGCAGCAGTTAGCATTGTCGCCTCACAGCAAGAGGTTCCCTGGTTCAATCCTTGGCTGGGGTTCCTTCTGTGTGGAGTCTGCATGTCCTCCCTCTGATCGCGTGGGTTTGCTCCAGTTTCCTCCTACATCCCAAAGATATGCTGTAGGTGGATTGGACACTCTAAATTGACCCTAGGTGTGAGTGTGTGTGTGTGTGTGTCTTCTGTGGTAGGTTGGTTACCGGGCTGGCAACTTGACACTGTAAAACTCCACTGCCAATCATGAGAGGACAGGTGATCCGCTGTGATGACCCCTAACTGGGAAAAAGCCAGAAGAAGAATATTTACCCAGACAATTCATTCTGCATTCAGTGCAAATAAATATTCTTTAATCCGTTTTGCACACTATGGTATAGATTATGTTAACTTTGTGGCAGAACATGGCTATGAGGAATCATTGGTTTCCAAGTAGCTCCTTCTGTTCTTAGAAAGAAATCTTAACAACATCCCATCTACCAGTACTAGTGTTGGCACTGTCTTGCTTGGTGTCCACATGGAAGGAAAAAAAACTTGTTTTGATCTGGAAAAAAGAAAATGGAATTTCCATGGAGTTTAGGCAAATAAACTCTTCCCATAACAATGGCAAAAGCAATTTAAAAGTTGAATGCAGGTGATGGGGTATTTATTGGTTGCTGCCACACTGTCAGTTCACATTCAGTTTTAAGCCTGCAAGCGTAACATGCTTTGGGATAAGAAAAAAAACGGGAGTACTGCAGTCAGTCATGTGGCTTATCATAGTACAAAACATTGTAAAATAAATATGAAATGTTTGTGTTGTCAGCATTGTTGTAGATTGCAACTTCACTGGTTGCTGATGCTATCTATGCTTTGTATTTGAGTCACAGGAGTTGGAGAGGAAGGAAAAGATGAGTATAATGTTTGTTTTATACCTCTTCAACAACTTCATACAACATAGAAATTAAAATATATAGAGATTGGGGTGTGGGGGCAAAACTCTCACATTGGATGGTGCAGGAGGCTTGCCCCCTGGAAAAAATGATTATTTTATACAAAATTACAATGCTTTGTAGCAACTGTTTGTAAGTGTGACTACATTTTGTTTTAGTTTCAATTATTTCTATTTTATTAACAAGATGCAGTTAATAATAGTAAATCCAAGAAGAAAAACAGTACATAAATATGATATTTGGTGTTTAGATTGATACCTTTATTTCATTATAATCATACATTTGTGAGATTTTACTTTAGTTGAAATGGCCATATCCCAACAACAAAACTGAATTGTTTGTCCCTTAGCAATACCATGCTTCCCTATGCCTTTTCCATAGTAATATGGGTGATATTCCATCCGACGGAGTTCAACTAGCTGCTGTTGAACTCTTGGATTATGGTTTTCTATTGGAAGTCACTGCCAGTCTGCTTTTTAAGTGGATGCCGGCAGTGATAGCTTCATTTTGCAAAATTTCCTTTTTTATCATATTTGTGACTCCAGCGTTGGTGTACACACACACACACACACACACACACACACACACACACACACGCACACGCACACACACACGCACGTACACACTCACACACACACACACACACACACACACACACACACACACACACACACACACACACACACACACACATTTGGAGGGGATTTGCCCCACCCCAGTGGGGAGTTAATTTGATAATTTTTCACTGGGTTGAGTTCTTAATGAGTTGTTTGATTGATTTTGATTGACTTCTCAAGCTGATCATAGGGAATTCACAAATAAAGCTAAATTATATGTTGATCAATTTGTAATATTAAGAATAATGTATATGTGCTGGGATATGACATAGCCATATCATTATAGGCTCAAGTGTTTTTAAGCAATTAAAATCATCTTGAGTGACACTCAATTTAATTTTAATTATCTAGAAACTTAAGAGAACAATAACTTTATGCATTCAAGATGTGGACCTTACTTTTATTCTTTGTAGTACTTGGGCAACACTACTTTATGAAAAGTAAATTATCTTACTTTGAAAGTAAATTCCTGTCACCATTTTTTGGTGCATGTTAGTCAATTGAAAGCAATTTCAGAAAATGTCGAATGATCAAGGAAATTTGGGTAAAACAACTTTCGCCAACAGTGGTGTTCTCTCTTTGCTCCACTATTGTGTGATGTCAGAGTAGGTATAATTATGTTTGGGGATGTGGGAGGTGTCCCCCACACGTGGATGCAGGGGAAGCCCACTGCAAAAAATATACTCTGAGGTTCACCAAAAGTTGTTTTGGCTATTTTTTTCTATTGATTGGCACTTGATAGAGTTGTTTGATCAAAATGATTCCAGTGAAATTTATAAATTACTTTCATGATGTAGAGAATGTAGCATAACCACACAATCATTGTAGCTCAGTTTCTAGCTATAACAACACCAGTCTATGCATTATGTATTATTAATCATAGGTTCTCTACTTGGGATTAACAAGACATGACTTGCATTATTGTCCAAGTAATCCCCAGATATCACATTTTTAATTATCTAGTTTGCTACTATCCATTAATATATGAAATACAATATAAAAACTGTTGTTAGGTTATTTTCCTTATCTAAGCTCTATTTCTACCAGGTATTACCTGTTGCCTATTAGGTAGCAAATTAGAATCCTCTTTTTATACCACTACATAATTTACACACCTGGTATCTGATTATTATTTTGCACAAACCTCTTCCACTTTCCTTTGATTTTTAAGTATGTGTTCTTCTATTGCAGTAATTTATTTTTTACTTACCTCATCTTCCCTTGTCATATATTTCCACAGTGTTGGGACAATACGTGCGTGCCTTATGTAAGTGATAAGATTTATAAAACCTGTCACCCATCCCACTAATCTCATATTTAGTTAGATACATAGTGGAATGTCTCTATGCATAGTGAAATGGCTCTAGGTAGGCATGTTTGGTATAAAAGTTGCCTTTTGGTTTGATTACTATTGTTCTCCTGGCCACAGTGGTACAGCAGTTAGCATTGTGACCTCACTGCAAGAGGTTCTCCAGTTCGATTCTAAGCTGGGGTGCCTTCTGTGTGGAGTCTGCATGTCCTCCCTGCAGTCATGTGGGTTTCTTCTGGGTGCTTTGGTTTCCTCCTACATTCCAAAGACATGCAGTAGATGGATTGGACACTCTAAATTGGTGGTAGGTGAGAGTGTGGGTGTGAGTGAGTGGAATGGATGAACTACTGTGGCAGGGCTAGCCACCTGGCAGTGTAAAACTTGCCTCGAGATGACTGTCACTGATGAAGTGACACCCCGACCCCACAAGAAAAAGGGGTTGAGGATGAATTCTCCTGCTTCATATTTCTGTCCAGCACTCTGTTCAGTTTTTTTAATACTTAATATATTTTTTCCTTTTTCAAGATGTGGACCGTTTTGCTTCCCTTAGAACTTTTTAATTTACCAGTATTGAAGATGGCTTATATTTCCCTATTTTAAATCTTCAGTATAATCAAAAACTGTAGTGGAAGACATTCATCATCTTTTATCTGGAAGAAAAAGCCACCTGTAGATTGTGAGTGGTCAGTGTGCTCTTGGCATCACTGGTTGCAGATTTGTTTGAAGTACCCTTATCATATGAGATTGCTGTAACAGCAGTCAATCCATCGTTACAGGCTGTTGCACTGGCCCATTCATCTGGCCTATTCATCACAGGAGCTGATTGCAATGTTTGTACATCAGGCAGTGGTACAACCACTTATTGTGCTGGGTTTTGCATCCCCCTTTCTATTCTTATAACATCAGTACTTACTGTTCATATTGCATAGCTCTTTCTGTGCAACATTCTGACATAATATAGTCATTAACCCAGAACAACAGCATGATTTCATTAGTGGTATATATACACCACTCTGTTTAATTATTGCCTCAGATATCTAACTGAGCAGACCCTTTTACCAGTAGAGACCCAGGAAGGAAGCACCACTTTTACAAAGTTATCAACATTGAATTCTATATAGAACTACAATCTACACAGCAACTACAAAATGTCAGTAGGCAACAAACAGAAAACTGTAAGTTTCATAGGAATCATAAAGATTACAGGAGGAGTAACAATTACATTTATTACAGAGAAAAATATATGAGACACATCAGCTGGACATTACTGGTGTGTTTTTGCAGCTGCAACATCCACTGCAGTATTTCTAACAGAGTGTCATCAGCTTAGCTTTGAATTACTGCAGATTTGTCTGCCCCCCCCCCCCCCCATCTATTTTACTTGAGGTGCTTTTTGCTCTAAGTATAAACCTTCCTGCAAATTTATAACCGTGGTGGATTTTAATTTTCTTGTCTTCTAACTGAATAACCATAATTATAAGCAAGTGTTTAAGGTTAATAAAATCTTTTGACTTTTCACATTAATAAAGTATAATCAGCATTATAAACTTTGACAACAATGGGACTCTAACCAGCACTTGTGGCTGAGTTGTAAACATGTTGCTACTTTGGCTGAGGGATCATTCATTCATACTTAGAGTTAGGGAAACACTTTTTTTCATTCCTTAAAAGCAACTATTCCTTCTAAATTCAAGGTATTTAAGCAGTTAGTGTATAGGATTACGGGTATAAGCTGTTAACGAGCTGTTTCTTGTAGTCCAGGGTTTGATTACTTCACCCTTTGTTTGCCTACTGTGCAACTCAGAGCAAGTCACTTAACCAGATGGTAATCCCAGTCTAAGTCTGCAAAAAGGTTCATGTGGATAACTGCTTTTCCTTGGCTGACAACTATAAATACATTTGTTTTGTTTGCTACATTATTTCCAGTTTGCTAACTGGGTAAGTGGGCTGGTTGAGGGACCTTTTCAGGTATGACTCAGACTAGATGGGATTTCCAAAGCTTCAAAGGAGTATTTCAAGTGGTTATATATAAGCTGTAAATGTGTTATTTATGCAGAAGTACAGAACTACAACAGAAATTGGTTACAGAGAATGCTACTGAAATTTTGTTATGCTTTACATTATTTACAAGGTTGCATAGATGATACAGAAATTGTTACAGAACATTTATTCATCATTGCTGCTGGTTTGTATGGTAAACAATTGTAAATATATTGCAGCTTTCAGTATGGGCTGTGAGTCTGACATCTGCAGGTGTTTATGTTAGACAGGAAGAGCTTGTATTTAGGTTCATAGGTTCATACTAGGCTATCTGCCCTAGGGCATTTATAAGCCTAGCCAGAGTGTGTTTGGCTTTCGCCACCCATTTTAAATTAATTTTGCTATGCCTTTTTTTGAGGTTAGTATACTGTGCCTCTCTCTAACAGTGACACAGAAGTGATAACCGGGGTAAACCTACGATCTCCCATCCACTCATCAAGATTCCTCTTGAAGAGAGTCAATGTGGGACTCTGCCAAACCTGGACTGGGATTTTATTCCAGAGTGAAGGGAGCCTCTGGGTTATGAATCTGTCCCTCCAGCATGTCCTATTTATAAAAGATGCGTTCGTACATTGAATACCTCAGCTCACAAGGAAACACTTAACGCTTAGTTAAAAGAATGTGCAGATGAGGCATATTCGTATGTTCTGATTATGAAGACATTCTTGTACAGATCATGTAGCAGATTAATTGTTTAACATAGTTACCTAGTAGTACTGTATTACAGAGCAAACAGAGGTATATTCTGTTTTAACTTAAGTTTGAAGTTCTGTGAATGGTGATGGAAGGATAGACTGTATTATTTAGTATCCCTAAAACATTTACAGTTGTGATTTTCTTTCAGGTAATTTTTGAGCTTTTTTCTGAAGGAGGGAAAATTTGTTTCTTTTCCTTGATTACAGAAATAGCAGATAGTTTTTTTTTTTTCCTTGATTACAGAAACAGCAGTTTCCATTTAGGTGGTGCAATGTTATATAAGTATTTCACCTGTTTCTTTGTTTAAATTGCAGTTTTATTAATGTCAACATGTTTATATTGTTGCCACTGAAATCATAAGGGGGTTTAATATAGTTTACTGATTACAAAGGATTAGTACCTGTTATTCAGCATTTTGAGTGGAAGTGAAGGAGACATAAACTAAGTGAGGAGTTACAAAAAGCCATTTAGCTTTTTTAATGGTTTCACAATGGTGCTCATTTCTAGGTGACAAATTAATGAAGTGGTACAGTTTGTTCATTGTTTTTGATTAATTTAGTGTTGTTAATTGAGATTTATAGACTCAAAGAATAAAATGGCCTAAGGATTCCAAAACTAAATAACAACCAGTATTCAAAGGAATCCGATAAGGGAAACCACGACCACCATGCATAATGCACTAAAACATGTGGAAATCCGCACTAATTTTTATTGATATGTGATGGACTTTTCATGGAACAAGGGGGGTTCTTACAGTTTTGCAATTACATGTAATATAGATTTTTTTATAGTTCATTAGACATAAATTTAGGGTTTATACGTGGAATACGTTTCAGTGTTTATTTTATTTTATTCCCAACCATCATTTGATTACTTATAGATATATATGTAAGAAAACAAGACTTGCAAAATTTTATAAATTGTTTTCATGTTTCTGCAGTGCAGTTTTACTTTAAGTAATGATTATTTTCTTAATAATTGCTTGCTTACATTTAATTACATGTCTACAATGTTTGGTTCTTTTAAAATTAGGTGATTAGCAAGTGGACTATGAATCTATGAACTATGCTTGGCTATGTAGTTCTGATGAAGTCCCACTTACTTTTAGGGACAAAAGCACATTGTATGGTTTTCATGTGCTCAACTTGGTTTTTTATTTATTTTATATCAATAACATTTAGTGTGGATTTCTACATGTTTTAGTACGTCTTGCATGGTGGTCATGGTTTCCCTTTTCAGTTTCCTTCAAACTCTGGTTGGTTAATTGAGATTATATTGTGAAGACTAGTACACTTTTTGCCACAACAGATCTGGATTCATAAATTAACTGTTTAGAAACTGAATAGTGGGCATTTAGTTTTTTTAATTACTTTGTCAGTAATGTATTTGGTGTGAAGGATGAACGTTAGTTACTAGCCTAGTTGAAGACTTTCGTTGTTGTAGAATTAAGCTGATAATTTTGCTTTTGTTTTTGTCTGCTAACAGTGTTGTTACTTTTTAACACTTATTAAATGTACACACTTTGAACAGTGACATGTACACACACATGTTATAAAACAAAGCAAGTCATTATAAACATTGTTCATTTTCATGCATTATACACATTTCCCTCTTAACAATTATCATTCATTCCAACATTATATAAATTCCTCAAGTTCTGCCTTCCCTTAAAGTTCTCTCCTCGTCCTGAACATTATTCTGCACATATTGTTCCCACAAATTTCACTTATTTTAGCTTGCTCCTCCTCTTTTCTAAACATCCCACCCCCATCCAATTATTTTATCTTCTTTGCTGTTATTTACTTCAGTTACAGTTGGTTTATATTTTGATTTCCATTTTCTAGTAATTGCTTTTCTAACAGTGGTGTTGTTTTTGAAATTTTTTAGGGGATGCTGCATGGAAGATGCTTGGAAGTATTCAGTTAGTTTGTTACTATGACGTATTTGCAAATGATAATTAAAAGTTTTTATAAATGGTCTTCCTCTATTTTTATAGTAAGGCTTGAATGGCAAAGGATGACATCATTAATATAAAGACTGGTTGTACTTAAATTATTATGGATGCATTATCATTTATAAATAGGGAAAAAAGTATGCAGCCCATATGGAGCCTTTTGGTATCTGATTTAATGTTCCTAATTAGGAGATATGATCAGTATCAAGAATTTCAAAGGAATATTTAATGAGATAGTTTAATATCCAATTGAGCACAACCCTACTAAAGTGTAGTGCTTATATTTTTGTTATAAGGAGATGATCTTCCCACTCAGAAGCGTTTCAAGGTCAGTAAAAATGCCTGCAGTGAAGCACTCTGCTTCCATATTAGAGTAATTGTTATCGGTTGTTGTATAATGAGCATTTAGTGTATTATGATCCTCTCTGAATTTATGCTGTGAGTCTGTAAGTAGTCCATAGCAGTGTCAGTGGCTCAACAGTTAATTACACTCTCCTTTGGTGGTGGAAGATCTGAAGGCTATGGGGTTCTATTCTCACTGCAGTGCAGGATGGAGGGGGGGATGCTACACTCCCAAGTCTGTCATCCTTTAGATGAGACATTAAACCAAGGTTCCATCCTTTAGATGAGACATTAAACCAAGGTTCCATCAGCTTCAGCAGGTGGTAGCTCATATGGATGTAAAGGATCCCACAATACCTATTGAAAAGAGTAGGGGTTGTTCCTTAATGCCCAGGCTAAATTTTTCATACTGATATAAATGCACCTTGGGTCTCCCATGAAAAGAGGCTACCAGCCTAGAGGGATTAACCTGATCAACAACAGGATAAGTGAAAAATAAATAAATGCATAAATAAAATAATATATTCTGCTTTATTATAGTATCTTAAAAAATCTTGGTAATAGGACACAGAATAGTGAATGATAATAATTAAGTTGCCATAATAGGAAAGGTACCTCAAGAAGGTTACTAATAGGGTGTATTTAAGTTGTTTTGGTATTAGACCTGTGGTTAGTGATATGATGAGTATCTGGATGAGTGGTTTGGCCACTTTCTTAGCTAATAGATTCAGACAGGTAGAGTGAATTTAGTTGGGATTATGTTATACTTCTTCTCAATTTACTTTAGTGGGTCTTTACCTGTTTTACTACAGTTTGTTTTAATCAAAATAGTGGATGATCAACATCTTACAGTAGATGTTATCCATGGCTTTCGGCGGGGGGGGGGGGTGATTGGGAGGGATTCTCTTGGTTGGTATTTGAGATAAATTCATTGAGTTTTTGAAACAGACAAGTTTTATTTCTGATATTTGCTGGTTTTTTTTTGTGTAGTTGGGTTTTTTGTAGGCAATGTATTTTATGACTGGCTAGAAAATACTAAGATTTGAGGACATTGCTATTTGTTTACCCTTAAGGTGAGCAGCTTTGGCTTATTTGATTAAAAAATTCATTTCTGACACAAAGAAAAGAAATGGAGATTGTTTAAGTGCAGTTCTGAGTCTTTCATTTTTTCCATCTTTTCTTCCATTGTTTACATGCAAATGTAATGCCAGAATGTAGCCAAGGATTGTGTTTGCCTTTGATTCTTGTTTAATATTGGGAATATGTTGTCCATGATTATAAGAAGATTTACTTTTGAGATTTCAAGGGTTTTGGTAGAGTCTATTTCGTGATACAATTAAGTCAAGTCTAATGTAATTCTGCTTGTATCTCATTCTCTTTGGCTCTGGGAAGCCTTTAGTTTGTATTTCATTGTGCAGTAGTTGCAGTAGTTTAGGTGCTCTAAATGAGATGGTACCCAAGATGGTACTGTGACCTTGGAGTTAGTATACTTAAAAGCAGGGGAGCAGAAAACACAACCTTCTGCAGCAGTTCTAATACTATTGGAATTGTTAGTTCATTTTTACTGTTATTTTTAGATTTTAAAATATACACAGTATTTTCAACTTTGCATATAGCAGCAAAGTGACAACCTTTGGTTGCAGTCATCTCAAATGTACCCTAAACAGTACTCCTATATTTTTAGTTGTGCTTTAATTACAGACAATAATAATTTGTATTAATGTAAGAAATAAACGTGTCAAATGACATCCAGTGTAAAAAGCTTCCTTTCAGGTTGCCATATTATTAAGTTTATTAAGTTTGCAAGGCTGATACTGTGGGATGAGAATAGCCCTCAGAAATATACTGTATTGTAGCACTCTGAATGGTTCATGTATTTCCTTTTGTGTTGTTATAGTGCTGGTAGTGGAATTACATTTATTTTTATTAAAGCTTATCATTTCAGTATGTCATATATGTTATTATGTAACTTACTGTTTTAGTGATCTGTGACTTATTTTCATTGTATTGTATATTAGAGATGTGTGAGGGTAGTAGCCCTACAAAAATACATAATTAAACTGTTGTAAGTTTTTGCTACATTACTTTAAGGGGCAGTGTAGATGCTACATGTATAAGAAGCTTGAGCACTTTCTTTAACAGATGATGATGGGATTGTCCAAGTTGTAAGACAAGTCATGTAGCTTATCTGACTTGGATAAGCCATGTCATGTCATGTGATTGCTTCATTTTTGTTATCCAGATATGTTCCTGCTTAACTGCCATAATGCCTTGAAAGAACTTAAAGTATAATATGTCCATGTCTCTGCAAGAATGCCCAAAGTAGATGTAGGCTAAAATTCTTTTAAAAGAAAATTTTCAACATTTGTGCTCCAGTCAAAAATGTTCAAATTTTAGAACTATAACCATGCTTGTACTGATGTTATAGGGACAATTCCATGCTATCTCGGGAGCCCTGCAGACATTTGCAAATAGTTTGTAATGTTTAGTGCTAAGCTACAATGAGCAGGAGATGCTGAGTGGGAGCCTTATCCACATAAAATGTGGATGTGTCTTCATCAGTGCTGTCTCTATGTTTCTGTGCTCACACATGTGAGCATCTATTGAGCACATTATGAAATAGATGATATAACATAATGCTATGAGCCACCTGAAGGAGATAGCGCAAGCTCAATTAATGTGATCAGAGGGTCTTATTGGTAATGGTAACTTTTTTTCCTGACCTCCCAGTGACGCGTAGTGCTATGTAAACAATTTTCTTCAAGTCCAGTGCTATTTCATCTTACATTTTGTAATCAAATAATTTCGGCAACTACACAGTCACTGAGTTGTAAATTTAAAAAACATGAGTTCTGCTCTTAAACAGTATATAAGAGAAAAAAATAGTTCCAGTTTCCAAGATACCATTCAACACACTGGATGGCTTTTTGTGATTAGCTAGATTAAAATGATAAATTTAAAGGTAATGAGTATATGTTTTTCATACTGCTGTCATACTGTATTCCTCTAAGGGGGAGAAAATTATTTTATCTCAGTAAGTCTAGGACTTATACTATGGCTTAGATGATTTCTTCTACATTGACCAAGTTATTCCACAATTAATGTAAAATTTAAACATATGCAAATCTCTCATTGTTTTTCTTAATTTTAGGTGCTGTTAGATCATTCTTTTGTTATTATTTATTGGTAACCAGCCAGTGTACACAGCTGTTTTATTTTTGAAACTACAAGGACAGTAAAGCTTTTCCATAACTTCACTATACATTTGTAATACATGATTGTTTTATCTACAAGTCAGAAACTTATACAATACAAACTGGAAATGTAAAAAGTCTCTTGTTTTTGGAGATAAATAATGCATGTGTATTCTTTAGTGGAAGAGTATGAGATTATTGATCTTTGGCCTGTTAGTAACAGGTTGAAACCTGATTAATAACTTTGTTTACTAATTTGTCTCCCTTGCTTTTACATCTGTTTTCCCCCCAGGGAACACACACAACAAAGTACCTGTACTCTTTTTTTATTATTATTATTTTACTCACACTGGGAAGGTGTTTAGAGTGGGCAGGATGAATTAATGTAGCCACCACATTTTAGCAGGCTCAAAAAGCACAGCTTTTTGACTGGGTGCTACATTCTTTCTTTTCTCTGAGGCTATAAACATATTACTTTTTTAGAATAAACTTGATAACCAATTTGACTAATTAGCTGTGCTTTTTTAGACAGGAAATATGAGACTCTGTTGGCTGACACCGGGAAGAATGGTGGAAGGAAGACAGAACATGAATCTCACAAAGTATCACTTTCTAAAACGGCTATGTTACCTCACCTATTTTTTTATTGTTCTGCAAACTTTTAACAGATGATATGACACATATGGAGGAAAGAAATATGTAAAAAAAATTATGACATTTTTACTGAAGCTTCTCAAACTTGGCAGTATTTCCTACTACTTCATTTCTAAGTGAATGGATTGTGATATGACAGGGATGACTACGACACTGGAATCATGCCAGAAGCATCCTTACAGTACATTATGTGCAAGATTTAGCTTTCCAAGAAAAGAAGAAGAAGTCAGCATTTCTTCCTCATGTAAGCATTCAGAACAAGAAATACAATTAAAATTATTGATAACTAATTGTTGTACTACTAGCAGGTTTAGATTGTATAGAATGTCACAGGAAGACAGAAATATATATTTTTCTGTTTCTGCCTGCAGTGGTCTTTTAAGCACTTGTTGCCTCTAGAGAATATTGTTACTATTATTCAAACCTAAGTTTCCTCTCACCTGACTATTGGCTACAGTCCTTTGGATTTGCTATTCCATAGAAATAACCACTATTCACATTTCATAAATAGTTTGGATAGGGTATATAGAATATATCAAAACTGCAGAGAAACAAATCTTACACCCATGTTGGTATGCAGACCTGTTTGCACCAAGCACAGACACCTAAGCTCTCTGTACCTCTGCACTGTCCCCATGTATTTATCAACTTTTTGGAAATCACCTGATCAATACCAGCTTAATCCAGTCCAAAGCCTGTTTCACTTTGGTCTACTATTACGAGTTATGAGTTCTTGGCCTTAAGTGTGGACTTAAAATTTGATGTCATGTTAATATGTGGTGGCTACATTGATTCATCCTACCCACCTTAACCACCTCCCACCCAAGGTTTAGTGGTCTTATATACTCTTTGAGAGCTAATCAAGACACAGTTCTGCTACACACAACATCTAGGGAATGGTAACTTCACAAAAATATATATTTTTAATGCTTCCTTATGCTATATATGTATATATATATATATATATATATATATATATATATATATATATATATTATATATATATACACACACACACACACATATGCACACATGCATATACAAAATATTCATATTAGCACTATAGCTGCTTCTCTAGCTCCTGTGACCAATACAATTGATTATTTGTCCTTGTCACCTCAGTAAGTACAATCTATTGTCTTTTAATGTATTAAAATACTACAGCAGCAAATGTAGCATAATGAATAGACAGGCTGAATATAAGAACACATTAGCATTCATATTCTTGCTATTATACAGCTATAAAAAGCTGATAGGACAGCACTTTTGTAATTGTTCTACATCTAAAAGGTTTCTGATGAAAATATTCCATTTGTTATGCTTAACCATGTTATGTTCAGGAGTCTGTAAATAACAGTTGTACACAAAATACCAATACTATTAATTGATAACTGTCAATACATATTAGTCAGTTTATCAAACTCAAAAAGGCTTAAAAGTAGTGCCCTAAATGCCAGAAGTAATTGGAATAAAATCCTTGAATTTCAAACCTTGTTATCGTCCATCAAACCTCACATACTTGCAGAAGTAGGAAAAAAAGGTTCTGGTTTCTATACAGGATGTGTAGTTCAAAATCCATGATAATATAATGTACAGGAAAGATTTTGTAGGACAAAGAGCTGAAAGTGTGCCAGTATTCATCCAGGGTACCTTTAATGCTAAATGAATGGATATAAGGCCCCCTAGCACATATATAAGGATGTATTGTTAGCATTTGTCCAACAAGGAGTACAGAAATGTCTAAAGCTGGGGATGTGTGTATATTACCCCAGACAAAGCAGTGAAACAAGTATCAAGAGCATGTAAGTTGGTATGATGAATATGCATAAGAGGAATTGTGACTAATTGACAACTTTAATATTCCATGGGAGCAGCAAAATAACAATGCAGCTATCAATTGCAAGAACAATATCAACAGCAGTATTCTGTTCAGTGTAGTTAATCTGATCTAGTAAAGCAAGGTATGGTGGGAGTGGTAGTTTATGCAGGAGGCCTCATCAACCAAGTCACTGGGACCATCTCATACTGAGTACTGACCTTCACCTGGAAAATACCACTGGAGCCTTGGTGTAGCATTCTTTTGGTCAACATCAGACTTTACTCATTAATGCCTGTAAACCACCACATGTTCTGGCAACCCTGCACCCCTCTGTTTCACAAAATGCTGCCTCAACACCTGTAGTGTGTCCTCTGTGAAGCAACATATTGAATTCTGTATATCACAGGTCTGCCTTCTCAGCCACCACACATGCTCTTGAAATCCTAGTGGAAACTTAGAAAATGTTGAGGTGGCATTTGTTTGTTGCATGGAGGCCAAACAAACTTTAGAAATTATGGTTGCCCATTGAAAGTCCAAGAACCTTAAATGTGAATTTTGTAATGGCAAGAATTTAAGTGTGAAAATGGAAAAAAATATACTAAGAATGAGACTGGAGTATGATGGAGTATTCACCTCAAGGTGCTGCCATCTTGGAATAGTACAGATAAGTAGCAGGGGTGTGGGGAACATAGGCCCCCATACTGGAGTTGCAGAAGAGTAAAATATAAAACAGGTTTTAGAATTCATTGTTTTTCAACACAACCATGCTTTCTTTAGTTTAGTGTCCCAGAGACTGGCCCCTCCTATGGAGGAGGCTTCCCATCCATATGAAACAGAGTTCTAGATTACGTAGTATAAGCACAATCTAGACAAGAGGATGGGGAATAAGATATTTACACTGGGCCTGGCACACATATCCCCTATGGACAGAGGTAGCTTATAAATGGCTGGCCCTCAATGTCCTACTCGGATGCAGGATGTCATTATTCTTTCAGGAAAACTTGGTTATGCTTAGAAAGGTCCCCTGGGTCATTAGCCTAGTAACAGTCTATGCATCTATGAATCTATGTAGTTTTGTTAAACCTATTCTAAGTTTGAAATTATGGTATTATAGAGTGTTTCCCTATTCCAGTGTGCAGCCATGTAGAAATTAATATATATATATATATATATATATATATATATATATATATATATATATGGGTCTAGGACACATGCTCGACTAGCATATGTCCAAATCACAAAACATTGAATACACATACATGAAAGCACTTAACATCGAAAGGCGCTTCCGTGTACGTGTAGTTCAAAAAAAAAATCTACGTTTCTACAGGGGGCTTTGCCCCCTGCACCCCCCCTACTTTATTATTCTCACTCCGAGATCACACTAGAGTGGGGAAAAGGGAATTTTCCCTTACCCACACTATAGTCTGATCTATGAAACAGGCACACATACACGGAAGCGCTTGTCGATGTTTAGCGCTTTTGTATATGTGTGTTTGATGTTTTGTGATTCAGACATATGCTAGTCGAGCATGTGTCCGGATCCCATATATAGATATATATATATATATATATATATATATATATATATATATATATATATATATGGGTCTAGGACACATGCTCGACTAGCATATGTCCAAATCACAAAACATTGAATACACATACATGAAAGCACTTAACATCGAAAGGCGCTTCCGTGTACGTGTAGTTCAAAAAAAAAATCTACGTTTCTGCAGGGGGCTTTGCCCCCTGCACCCCCCTACTTTATTATTCTCACTCCGAGATCGCACTACAGTGGGGAAAAGGGAATTTTCCCTTACCCACACTATAGTCCGATCTACGAAACAGGCACACATACACGGAAGCGCTTGTTGATGTTTAGCGCTTTTGTATATGTGTGTTTGATGTTTTGTGATTCGGACATATGCTAGTCGAGCATGTGTCCGGATCCCATATATATATATATACATATATATATATACATATATATATATATATATATATATATATATATATATATATATATATATATACATGGGTCTACTTCATTTCACTGAAAGCTCATTTCACTGAAAACTCACTTGACTGAAACTCATTTAGTTGAAAGTTATATATGAATTTTCCCCACTGTAGCACAATCCTGGAGTTAGTATATAAAGTAAGGGGGGTGGAGGGCACAGCCCCCCACACTGGGGGGTGTGGGGGCATAGCCCCCCACATAGTTTGGTTATATATTGTCTTCTGGAAAGAGTTATTCATTGGACTTGTAAGTATCCATATCTGTGGTTTTAAACATTTACACCCCCCCCCGATGTTGGGGACTGTGCCCCCACACCCCCCTTACTTTATATACTAGCTCCAGGATCATACTACAATGGGGAAGATGCCATATATAACTTTCAACTAAATGAGTTTCAGTCAAATGAATTTTCAGTGAAATGAGCTTTCAGTGAAATGAAGTAGACCCGTATATATACATATATATATATATATATATATATATATATATATATATATATATATATATATATATATATATATATATATATATATATATATATATATATATATATATATATATATATATGTATATATATATATATAGAGAGAGAGAGAGAGAGAGAGAGCAGGATAGCAATCCAGAACAATTGTAAGATGCAAAAAGGAGTTTAAGAATTAATTGTTTTTTACTTTAATTTTTGATGTATTGGGATATGCATTATCAGGTCCCGCACTTCTAGTAGGGAGCCTGAAATTATGATACCAGTTGTTGCATCTCCTTCTGCTGTCCACCTCTGTCAGTATTGATAACAGTGACCTTCTTGCAAGTCTCCTCCCTTCCCTGTAGCACAAACTTAAGTAAGTCTTCAACAGGCTAGCCTGCTTTTACTGATGGGCACAATGGTAGAAGTCACTGTTCTATATCTTTACATGAACTTCACTAGCTTGAATTTAACCTTCACGTAGCTTTTTTCAGCTAAAATTTACTCATAAAATTCTTTACCCTGTTATTGCTATTATTTAGCACAACTAATTAACAAAGGAATGCCGTCAAGCTCCAAGGAAGTAATCACTCCATTATACTTAACATTGTTTAGTCCATTTATCAAGTACAATGCCCCCTTCAGGATATAGCTCACTAACTATATCAAACAATTAGAAAGACCCATAAAGGTTCTTAACTGAATAAATCACATGCATAAAGTCCCTGAGCTACCAAGAGAGGCTAAAATCACTTTAATGTGTCTTAATAGTCTTTTGATAGGAGATCTCTGTCTCCATTACCATGCCATTAGAGATGTGGTTGCCTTGAACTTCCTGTATCTCTATAAGATCCAATGGATGTATCACTACTATAACCAGGACCTAAATCTTAACCAAAAGATAAATAAAATGTGATGGAAGAACAGATTTATAGTCCAGCTCCTCCACAACCTCTAGAATAAACTTCCCTACATGTTATGCAGTTCTTTTAAACATAACCTACATGATGGAAAGGGTTTTCACAAACTACTCTAGGTTTGACTGGTATGGCCTTCGTGGAGAAAGGAGGTGCTATCTGAGGGAGAGTACTGGCAAGGTATAATGCTCTTAAGATGCAGTAGCCTTGAAGTATCTATGGATCTATAAATCTATGAAAGTGTCATGTCATTAATTTGTTGTTTAATGCCATGGGGCTTTAACAGAACATACAGCTAGTAGCTCATTTTTCTGTCATGATGTAAGTATATACAGAACAAAATATCCATTGAAAGTGCCAGATCTGGTAGTATCAGAGGATTATGCCCTTGTTATGGTCCACATGAACCAAGATTGATTAGTAGTTTGGGTGCTTGACAGAACTGACAGAGTGGGATAGGCATGTCCATCATGGGAGGGATGGAGGGGGTCTAGATCCATCCAATGCCAAAATCCTTCAGAGGAGCACTAGCATTGCAAGAGAGAGTCACAAGAAAGAGTGTTCAGCCACCAAGCTGGTTCAGTGGTAGATCTAATCATAGGTGTATGGGTACTGTGCACCCACATTGGGGGAGGAGGTCATTGTGGTTATCCCACTAATGTGGGTCATCCATACTCCCACCATGTTAGAGGATAGGCATAAAATAAAAAAAGATATGGCCTCATTAATCAGATGCCAGCAAGGGCACAAACCACTGCTGAGCCTACCTGTATGGTGGCCTCCACTGGCCAGTTCTTCCCTCACTGGGGATACTTAAGATGGAGAAATGGATCGGCATAGCTGGTAGAAGAAGGCTTTGTGGCTGGCCTGCACTGTAGCAAAAACACAGAGAGAAAAAAAACAGCCATTTAAAGTGTACTTTTCCATGCCCTACTCCATACAAAATGCTCTAGGTAGCCGTTGTTTGCAAGCCTCCTTGTTTTCTGAGACCATGATGTGGATAGATCATGTGCATTGTATTTACAATGCAAGTTTCTGGTATCTACAGATGACATTTTAGTGCCTTCTTCAGCAACATACTTTTATGCTGAACATCATGAAATATACTTTTCCCTTACAGGATACTACCAGCTGCCACCATGCCTTTTGCAGTGGGTATTTTTTTCTTTTTATTTACTATTTTGGTTAACTCCTACTCAAGCGGTAGAAACACAGAGCCATCCCATCTTCACAATGAAGTACTTTTAAGTATCAGTGTTCACTGCCTATCCTTCTCATAACTCCTACTGCAGTCCAAACTGGCATCTCACAGTGTTTTGCTTCTATAATTGGAAGTAATCCTGCTGAAATTTCCTCTATGTTCAAGAACTCATTTGACCATTGGAGTAGGGGTTAATATGGATGTTTAATAATTTGATGTCTGAATTAAATTTCAGATCATTCACAATACCAACCATACTAGGAAATGTGAAAAATTATTAGGATATGCAGCAAACACAGCCAAATTATTTCCATAGCTAACAGTTGCTAAAATCAATATACATGGTGTGCGTGTGTGTGTGTGTGTGTGTGTGTGTGTGTGTGTGTGTGTGTGTGTGTGTGTGTGTGTGTGTGTGTGTGTGTGTGAGTGTGTAAACTTGAAAGCAAAAATGTTTCAATCAGCATTAAAATGATGTTCACTATAGGCAAAACTTATTGCCTCTCCCTTGTAAATCTTGGGGAAAATAACACTTTGACATGAAGGATCGTTGCTGTATTAATTTCACTTGCCAGCTGTTTCAAACATTTTTATTTCATTGACCTCACATCATTAAGCACTTTTGCTGCAGTTCATTTCTGATGCAAGTCAACAACTGTCATTGACAAATGTATGTTATTTTTAAGCAGTTGCAGTACAAACTGACGTAATTGTTGAAAAAGTTGTATTCATTAATATTTGAACACTATCTTGTTCTGGGGACTTCCGGTTAAAATGGGGTTAGGGTGACACACTCCTATATTCAGCTCATTCCTCCTCTCCATATTTTCTTTAAACTGTTTCTGTAAACTAATGGCTGCTTTCTGTAAGAAAATTCACTTCCGATTGCATCTGAATTTCACCAATGAGGAAGAAAAATACAGTTAAGAAGAGAAACGTTGCTATCATTCAGCACTTTGAATTATGTGGTCTGGTCCTGGCTAAAACAGTATTAGACCACCCACAAAGTAACCAGATGGTTGACGAAAGTATGAAATACCTAGTAATTACTTTTTTAATTTCTCCAAGTCTTTTGGGTTTCTAATACCATGATGGGAATGGACCCCATTCCTAAGTCAAAGTACGATTAAAGTTCATGAAATTAGTATTGTTTCACTCTTTGATGTCAGCCAGAAGTGCTCTTCGCAGTACCTGCAATGTGCCCAGTAATGATTCCTTCTGAAGTTCGTACAGAGTTACATGTATTGGTAGCATGTCTAAATATGACTGTAGACTTTTCTTTATAAGACCTGTTGCTCCTACTTCTATTGGAACTGTCTGGGTATCTTCCACATTGCTCTCGTTTCTTCCTGCAAATCCTGATATTTTATGACTTTGTGTCTCTCTGTACTCACGACACTGTAATCACTAGGTGTGGTGATTTCAGTGATCAATGCTACTTTTGTCTTCTTTTCTTGGACCACTATATCTGGTTTTCTAGCATCTGTCTTTTGAACTGTTGGTAATGGATGATCCCATGTGATATAGACCTTCATTTTCTATGATGTTTTGTGGCTTATGTTTCCAGTGTTTTTCAGTCAATTCAATACCATAATGTCTGCACAATTCCCAGTGCAACAGTCTCTCCACATTATTATGCCTTTCAAAATATATAGTCCTTCTGCCATTAATATGTCGCAACCAGCAACGAGGTGTGCAACTGTTTCCAATACTGTTTTACAAAACCTACATTTGTCTGTTTCTCCCACATGTTCAATGGACTTTGTAAACCAACGTATACACAGCACACTATCTTGGGCCGTCAATATTAAACTTTCATCTCTTGGTTTGAATTTACCTCTCCTTAACCATTTCTGCATTTGTTCCTGATCAACATGAGGTTCTTCCAGAACTTTTCTATACTTGCAACTATATTTATGCATCTTCCACATTTCTTGCCTTCTCATCTGATCCTTTACCTTATACTCTTTCTTTTGCTTTTTTGGCACATTCAGTTGCTGCCTGATTTTTATCTACTTCTGGTTTGACTTCCATTTCTGCTTGACGCCAATATGCTTCTGCTAGAGAGAAGTCATCTTAGATTTATTCTCCTCATGTTTCAAAACTTGCACTACATTTGGGTCTTGCGAGGTCAGCAGATATGTGTGGAGTCCCATGACTGCAAATCTATGCATATAATCAATTGCAAGGAGGCCCATCCCTCCTTCAAAATGGGGAATATATAATCTTGGTATGCACTGATTTTTGTAAATTATTTGGTGAGCATGAAACATCCTTCTTGTTTTCCTATCTAATCTATCCAACACATTTTGGGGCCAGTCAATCACTCCAAAACTATAAGTCAGGACAGGAAGAGCAAATTGGTTTATAGTTTGGATTTTATTCCTAGATGTCAGTGCTGTTTGCAGGATTAATTTAAGTTTTCTTAAGGATTCCTTACTAAGTTTTATTTGCATTTCTTCATGTTTTATTGTTGATCCTTCATCAATTCCCAAATATTTATACACTCCTTCTTGCTCAAGTTCTTTTATATCACATTCACTGATGTTTTCCTGGTGTTGTAGTTTTCCTGATTTAAAGGTTGCTTTTACACATTTATCAAGACCAAATGACATTTTTTTATCATCTGAAAAAGTTTTGACAACTTGCAGCTGTTTCAGTTCCTCGTCTGATGAGCTATGCAGTTTTAAATACTCGACAAAGAGAAGATGGAAAGTCTTTACACTTTGTTTTCTAGGAGCCAGATTATAGCCATGGCCTAATCTGTTAAGTAGACAGCTTAATGGGTTAAGGGCAAGGCAGAACAGCAGCAGTGACAAAGAGTCACCCTGGAATATCCCCCTTTGAATTTATATCCCTGGGATAATAATTTGTTCTGTATCATGGCTTAATTGCAAAGTGGTCTGTCACTGTTTCATGGTCACTGTAATGTAGTGGACTAGTGTAGGGTGTATCTTATACATTTTTAAGCACTCTTTTATCCATGGATGTGGGATACTATCAAATGCTTTTTTTGTAGTCAATCCATGCCATACATAGATTCTTCCCCTTTTCACAGTTCTCCACTATGACTTTATTTAACAACAAATGATCCTTTGTGCCATTTGACTTTCTTTTATTGTCCTTTTGTTCTACTGCCATAATTGCATTTTCATCTAAATGACTATAAACTCTGTCGCCATCAATTCCCGTGTATAGTTTATACATCGTCAGAAGGCAAGTTATTGGTCTATAATTTTTAGGGTAGCTTGCAGGCTCACTCTTAAGTAGGAGCATTGTTTTTCCTGTTGTTAACCAGGTTGGTGCCTGTTTGGGTTGTGCATATAAATACTTCTTACTCATGGCTAAATCTTCATGCAGAGATGTTAATATTTTCAGCCAAAAGTTAGGTACTGCATCTGGGCCTGGGGTTTTCCAATTAGAGTCTTTTCTTAACTTTGTTTCAATCTCTGTGGCTGTTATGTCATCCCATTTCATATCCTGTACCTTTAAACCTCTTATTCTTTCTTTAGCTTTGTGAAGATATGTAAAGGCTGCCAGCCTAGCTAGATGGAATTTTGTAGATAATTATATCATTTGTAAATATTAATTATAAGCCACAGGCTTGTTCTCTTAAATGGAAGAAAATGGTGTTAAATATTGAACGTCAAAATGTAACAACAGTGCACTCTGCTGGAAGAAAGCTGATAAGTTAAGCCTTGTATGACTGTTTGATCTCAAACTCAGAGCCGTGGTGTCTGAACCAGCAGATTCTTTCTTTTGTTCTGAGACCAGAGTTAATTGCTAGATTTTACATATATAATGTCTTTAATTGCTGTGGTTTCCTGACCAGGTGCAAGCTTACTAAGAAATGTAAATGCAGAGTTTTTGTTAGCCTGGGAAACCAGAGAATTGTTAAGAATGATGTAATCTAAAATGAGTCAGCAGGATGTATTATCAGTTTAAAGGACTTTCTCAGAGACAGAGAGAGAGCATTTTGGATTTTGTCTAAAGCTGACAACAACTCACCAGTACTCTGCTTTGCTCTATATGTAAGTTTATTTAGAACTGTGATTGCTCTTAGATATAGATAGAAAATAGTAAGTTTAGTCTAGCTGTTTTCTGTATCGATGTCAGAAATATTCTACTGTATTATTTTAAGCATTTTCCTGTGATCTTTGGACTCTTGACTAGCACTGCGTAGTAAGAATTATTGTCTTGTGTTTTTATTTATTATTAAATATTTTTAAACCTTTCAACTTTGGCTGTTTTGTGTAGAGATAATTTAAGCTCTAGAGTACATGGCATGTATATAGTGATACTGGCCAAGCCACTCCAATAGCTTTAGCCCTGGGTCACACTTACTATTTGGCTAACAGTAATATTACACAGTGAGATTGGGCACCCTTTGGTAAGGGCCTTATTAGTAGCTGATATTAGTGGTTGGTGGCAGCTGGTACTACCATACAGGCTGGCAGGAAGGGGCATAGCTGGATAACCTGTGCCAGCCTTTCCCAGAAGCACCTGTGTGTTTGTATATAACTCATATCTTGAAGTGTGTGTGTGTGTGTGTGTGTGTGTGTGTGTGTGTGTGTGTGTGTGTGTGTGTGTGTGTGTCAGCTACTTGGGCAGGGACAAGAAGCACTGGTTGGACAGAGAGGGTGCTGGAGGTTTTAGCTTGACCACTAGTCTGAGATATATACCCTATAGCTGTGCCAGTGGGGAGTCTTACTGGGGATCTGGGGAGAAAGGGAGAAACCAGCCCCAGACTGACTGTGATTTCTGTGTGCTCTTAAGGGAAATTGTACTTTACTGTGTATATATTTGCTATCCCTCCCAATGAGGATGTCCCTCACTGGTGTTAGTGATGAGGATTGAGGCTCCTTGATTACTGAGCCAGTGCTCAGGCGTCACATATTAATTGTTTGGCAGTGGTGGGATTTCCACACCAAGTATTAATTGGCTGGCAATTGTCTTGTAGTGGTGTGGATAATGAATTTCTGTAGCTTGTGTACAGTGATCACTGAATGTGTTTTTGTACTCTAAATCAGCCACGCAGTGAATTTTCAGAGTTCAGATTACAATTGTTTTATTTCTTTTGTTAGCTTAGTTAGTCAGGGAGAGCAGGCAAGCATGTCAGCAGAGGAATATAGCAAGCTGTCAAGGAGCCAGGTGGCTGAGATGTGCTAGGCTAAGGGACTGGTGCATGGAAACCTGACTAAGGCAGACATGATTACAGCCTTTGTCACAGCTGCATCAGAAAACAGTAATCAGGAGGGCAATCAGACTGGCTGTGGAGATGTACAACACTCAGAGAATGGACAGCTCAACCTTTCTGCAGAGGACTTAAAAATCTATCTGGAGCTAAAGAGACTTGAGTTGGAGGCCAGGCATTTGGAACCAGAAGCAGCAGAGGGACTGAGATGTCTACAGGCCGAGGAAAATTAGAAACTGCTACACCTGGAAGCTGAGGAGAAGGAAAGCCAGAGGCAGCACGAAAAGGAGATGCTGGCTCTTCACCAGAGTCATGGAGGTAATGGGGAAGGGAGTAACCAGACCGTAGAAGCACAAATGCTCAGTAAATTTCTTCCACAGTTTACAGAGGGGGGATAATTTTGATAGTTTCATTCATATGTTTGAGAGGGTATGTAAACAGTATGATGTTGACCAAAGGCTCTGGGTACGGTTCCTCACCCCCTTACTCCATGGTAAAGCTACATCTGTGTTGTCTAAACTGTCTGACCATGATTTCTTAAATTATACTGCTGTTAAGAATCGTCTGTTAGAATTTTTTAAGCTAATATTTGAAGCCTATATGAAAAACTTTTGTGAACATAGATGCAAGGCAGATGGAAATGTGTGTGAATATGTTACTGAACTGTGCACTTATTTTCATAGGTGGGTGAGTGGATGTCAGATCACCACTTTTAAAGGCTGGCAGGCCTTTTGGTGAGGGAACAAGCCCTTAGCACTTTGCCTGAGGACATGAGGATCTGGTTAGCTGATAGACAATGTGCTACTTCAGATGAGTTGGGGAAGAAGGGAGAGCTATACCTAGCAAGCAGGGCATCCCTGCACAGGAAAGTGACCCTCAGTACTGTTCATGGGTCTAGGGAAATTCATGGTGGGCAGACCAGACTGCCCCAAAAGAATCTTCCAGTAGTAGGGGAAGCCACTAGTCTAGGTACACATCCAGGACCTAGGGTTAAATGTTTTGAATGCAACCAGAGGGGCCATGTGGCATACAGATGTCCACAGAGGCAAGGTGGGGAACAAAATGTGAGAGAGCCAGGAAGTGGGAAAGACAAAATGCCAATAGTAGGTTGTCTCAAAACAACAAGGGTACAGAACTACCATCCTGTAGATGTCCTGATAGGGAAGGATTTTGATAAGGCAGTACCATGTGTTTATGCAGTTAAATGCAGTCAGGCTAGGAGACGAGCATGTGGGTCTGGTAGCCTGGGGGAGACCCAGTTAGACCGCATACTTGCAGCCAGAACTGATGAGGTGGTTACTTCAGAGAGGAAGCTGCCCTTTAGTAGTGAGACTGAAGGTGAGCCACAGCTGCTTGGGGGTACTGATGTTCCCTTGGACAGAGTGACTGCAAAGGTAGAGGTGAGAAGTACTACCCAGGCTGACACTGAGGCACCACTGTCAGAGTATGCCAGACTTCCTGTGGAAGGAGAGCTGGGAAGGGTTACAAAGAGAGAGTTGAGACAGGCTCAGCTCTCAGACCGTACATTGCAAGGCCTGAGGCAGGTAGCTAGTGAGGCACCTGATTCTTAAGGGAAAGGGGAATCTGTATGCTGGGACAAAGGGTACTGTACAGAGAGTGGACCCCTGAGGGAGGGCAAGAAGGTGAGGGGATACAGCAGTTGGTAGTACCTAGAGCTTACTGTCTGGCACTTCTAGCCATAGCCCATGATATTCCCTTTGCAGGTCATATGGGCATAAAATGTACAAAGAGACATATTATGCAGAATTTGTATTGGTCTGGAATTTCCAGAGATGTAACAGGGTACTGCAGGACTTGTGAGCAGTGCCAAAAGGTAGGCAAGGCAGGAGACAAGGTGAATGCTCCTTTGATGCCTTTGCCTGTGATTGAGGAGCCATTTCAGAGTGTAGCTATGGATATTGTGGGGACTCTGCGTACCGCAAGTTCCACAGGGAAAAAGTATATCCTAGTGGTAGTACATTATGCTACAAGATACCCTGAGGCAATGGCTTTGTCATTGAGGCAGAAAAGTTGGCAAATGCGTTAGAGATTTTCAGCAGGGTAGGTTTCCCAAAAGAAATACTGACTGACAGTGGTGCCAATTTCATGTCAAACCTGCTGGCTTTTCTGTGGAAGTTCTGTGGGGTGAAGCACCTGAACACCACCCCCTACCATCCCCAGACTAATGGACTGGTTGAGAGGTTAAACTCTACAATCAAGTCCATGCTACAGGCATTTGTAGACCTGTTTAATAGGGAGTGGGACAAATATCTGCCCCATCTGTTGTTTGCTTACAGAGAGGTTCCCCAGGAATCCACAGGTTTTTCACCCTTTGAGTTGCTGTATGAGCATAGGGTGAGGGGACCTCTAGATTTAATTCATGATGAGTGCGAAAGTGAGAGTGAATCTCACATGGAGTCTGTTGTGGCATATGTCCTAAACCTCAGGACAAGGCTCAGGGAACTCATGGGCTTGGCCCAGGAGAACCTGGCAGAATCCCAACAACAGAAAAACGTCTGGTATGACCTGAATGCTCGAGCTAGAGAGTATGCTGTAGGGCAGCAGGTAATGGTTCTCATTCCTGTCAGACATAAACTGCAAGCAGCTTGGGAGGGACCCTATAAGGTGGTAAGAAAGGTAAGTGATGTTAACTACATGGTAAAACTGCTAGGATGGAGGCAGGGGCACAAATTGTACCATGTTAACATGATTAAACCTTACCATGATAGGGTAGCCCTTCTGCTGAGTATTTGCAGTGGATTGCAGGAGGAGTCTGAGGGAGATCTGGTGATTGATCTCCTCAGTGAGGCTAGGACTGACACCTCAGTGGAAGGGATAGCAATGTCCCAGCAGCTATCTACTACCCAGGTTCAAGAAATCTGACCAGTGTTACAGGAGTTTGGGGACATGTTCACTGGGAAACCAGGGTGCACCCATCTGGTGCAGCACCAGGTGGATACAGGACCACAAAGGCCTATTAAGCAGGCCCCTTATAGGGCACCTGAGGGAGTCAAACAGACTCTGAGGGAGGAGATACAGGAAATGTTGGAACTAGGGGTAATTCAAGAGTCCAGCAACCCATGGGCCTCCATAGTGGTGCTGGTGCCAAAGAAGGATGGCAGCACCAGGTTCTGTGTGGACTACAGGAAATTAAATAGTCACACAGAGTCAGATCCTTACCTCATGCCTAAGACAGATGAGGCCCTAGAGCAGCTGGGTGGGGCTAAGTATCTTACAACCATTGATCTTACCAAGGGTTACTGGCAGGTGCCCCTGACTCCCAGTGCTAGAGAGAAGTCAGCCTTTGTGACTCCTTTTGGCTTGTATGAGTTCACAAAGATGCCCTTTGGGATGAAAAATGGCCTCGCAACTTTTCAGAGGATGACAGATCATATCCTAGCAGGATGGTTTGCCTTGCTTACCTAGATGATATTGCCATCTACAGCCATTCCTGGCAAGAAAACCTTCTACATGTCACGGAGGTGCTAGGCAGACTACAGAGGGCAGGGTTGACCATTAAGCCCAGCAAATGTCAGGTGGGTATGGCAGAGGTCTCCTACCTGGGACATAGAGTGGGGAGTGGTAAGATCAGGCCAGAACCTACCAAAGTGGAAGCCATTCAGGCATGGCCTGCACTGGTTACAAAAAGCAGGTGAGGGCATTCGGGCATTCTTAGAGACAGTAGGGTACTACAGAAAGTTCATCCCCAGTTATAGTACCATAGCTGCTCCCCTCACAGACCTGAAAAGGAAAAACAGGCCTGATAAGGTAGTGTGGACCACAGCATGTGAGCAGGCATTCCAAAAGCTTAAAGAAGCTTTGGGAGGACCCCCTGTGTTAGCCAGTCCAGATTACAGCAAAGAATTTCCTGTGCACATGGATGCTTTGAACCATGGGGTGGGGGCTGTACTTAGCCAGATTTCTTCAGAAGGAGAAGAGCACCCAGTGGTTTATCTCAGTCATAGGCTCCAACCCAGGGAGGAATACAACACAGCTGTAGAAAAGGAATGTCTAGCCATAGTGTGGGCACTGCAGAAACTTCAGCCTTATCTGTATAGAAGAAAATTCACTGTAGTGACAGATCACAATCCCCTAACATGGTTAAACAGAGCAAGCGAGCAAAATGCCAAGTTGCTAAGATGGAGCCTAGGGTTGCAAGCATATGATATGTAAGTGCAGCATCGCAGTGGGAGTAGCAATGCCAATGCAGATGGGGTCTCAAGACAGGAAATTGGGTAAGGTATACTCAGATAGACCTAACTCTCTCAAGCATCGTTTCTGAACGGAGACTTGAAAAACTAGTTTGAGTTCTCAGGGAGGAGAAATGTGAAGATATGTGAAGGCTGCCAGCCTAGCTAGATAGAATTTTTGTAGATAATTCTGTGATTTGTAAATATTAATATAAGCCACAGGCTTGTTCTCTTAAATGGAAGAAAATGGTGTTAAATGTTGAACGTCAAAATGTAACACCAGTGCACTCTGCTGGACAAAAACTGATAACTCAAGCCTTGTATGACTGTTTGATCTCAAACTCGGAGTCATGGTGTCTGAACCAGCAGATTCTTTCTTTTGTTTTGAGACCAGTGCTAATTGCTAGATTTTACATATATAATGTATTTTAATTACTGTGGTTTCCTGACCAGGTGCAAGCTTACTAAGAAATGTAAATGTAGAGTTTCTGTTAGCCTGGGAAACCAGAAAATTGTTAAAAATGATGTAATCTAAAATGAGTCAGCAGGATGTATTATCAATTTAAAGGACTTTCTCAGAGACAGAGAGCATTTTGGATTTTGTCTAAAGCTGACAACAACTCACCAGTACTCTGCTTTTCTCTATATGTAAGTTTATTTAGAACTGTGATTGCTCTTAGATATAGATAGAAAATAGTAAGTTTAGTCTAGCTGTTTTCTGTATTGATGTTCTACTGTATTATTTTAAGCATTTTCCTGTGATCTTTGGACTCTTAACTAGCACTGTGTAGTAAGAAGTATTGTCTTGTGTTTTTATTTATTGTTGTTGTTGTGTCTTTTGGCTTTTTCCAGTTATGGGTCGCCACAGCGGAACTCCGGTCCGCTAATGATTGGCAGTACATTTTTACATGCCGAGTTGCCAGCCCTGACGTACAACCTTCAACGAAGGTACGCCCATTCATGCATGTCTCCAGACAGAAGACACTCTAGCTGAGAATCGAATGGGACAACATCTTACTGAGAGGCGATAGCGCTACTGCAGCATTATTAAATATTTTTAAAGCTTTCAACTGTGGCTGTTTTGAGTAGAGATAATTTAAGCTCTAGAGTACATTGCATGTATACAGTGATACTGGCCAAGCCACTCCAATAGCTTTAGCCCTGGGTCACACTTACTATTTGGTTAACAGTAATATTACACAGTGAGATTGGGCACCCTTTGGTAAGGGCCTTATTAGTAGCTGATATTAGTGGTTGGTGGCAGCTGGCGCCGTAGAGACTGGCAGGAAGGGGCATAGCTGGAGAACCTGTGCCAGCCTTCCCCAGGAGTGTCTGTGTGTTTGTATATAACTCATATCTTAAAGTGTGTGTGTGTGTGTGTGTGTGTGTGTGTGTGTGTGTGTGTGTGTGTGTGTGTGTGTGTGTGTGTGTGCGTGAGCTACTTGGGCAGGGACATGAAGCACTGGTTGGACAGAGAGGGTGCTGGAGGTTTTAGCTTGACCAATAGTCTGAGGTCTATACCCTATAGCTGTGCCAGTGGGGAGTCTTATTGGGGATCTGGAGAGAAAGGGAGAAACCAGCCCCAGACCTGACTGTGATCTGTGTGTGCTCTTAAGGGAAATTGTACTTTACTGTGTGTGTATTTGTTATCCTTCCCAATGTGGATGCCCTTCACTGGTGTTAGTGGTGAGGAATGAGGCTCCTTGATTACTGGGCCAGTGCTCGGGTGTCACAAACTTCTTCTATCCATTTAGCAACTTTGTTATGTTCCACAGGATCTTCATAGATACTTCTCCAAAATGAATCTATTTCTTCTTTTTTTGGTGGTCTTTCAATTCCTTTTACCCTATTTCCCAATTCTCTATAAAACTTTTTTGGGTCATCAATAAATTGCTTATTTTGGACTCTTCCTTTATATTTATCTTTGTATCTTCTAAGTTTTTTCGCCTATGCTGAAATTTTTAGTTTGATATTTGCGATAGTGCATGATAGATCCTGGTCTGTTCTAATACTACGCATTGCTTTTATCACGTTTATCTTTCTGAGTATTTTTGTTGATCTTTTCCCTCTTTTATACTCTTCTAATAGTAACACTTCTTGTCTTAGCTGCTTTATAGTTTTCTCTATTCGATACTTCCATGATGGTATTCGATTTCTCCCCTTCCTTTCCTTCACTACCCTGTGTTCTTGTGGTAGAACTTTATCAGTTATTAATTTAACTGCACAGTAATACATCTTGTTTACTTCTGTTATATTGCATGGATCTCTATGAACAGTCCTAATTACTGTATTCATTTGTTTTATCAGACTTCTGACTTTTTGGGTTTTATTAACCTTCTGCGGTCTGTTTCTTTTATTGATCTTAATATATCCATGTCTATTAAATCAAGCAACTCTTCTCTTAGCTCATTTTCTTCCAAACTGAGGGCACATCCCTTATTTTCCAATTCATGTGGGCATTCTATAGAAGATTCTATACAATCTTCCTGTGGCACATTTTCTTCAATTTCATCCTGTGCCATCCGTTGCTCTATCATATGGGAACTCAATGGCCTATCACTCCTCAACATTGACTGCATCAGTTTCCACAGTTTCCTGTTCCTTCCCTTGCTGTCCTGCTTCAAGTGAACATTTATACTGGTTTCCTGTGGAAGGCTGTTTTTGTATTGGTTAGTTTTGCTTTCTCCTTTGCATAACTATTACACAATATTAAATCTCTTTTCTTCTTCAGATGTTTCCTGATCTTCCTGTTTCTCCCTAGTTTGGGGACTCACTCCATCCTGCTGTGATGTAATCTGTGTTAGACTTTCTACACCAAATCCTTCACTTTGCAGGCACTCCATAACTTCAACTTCTATTTTTTTAACTTCTACTTTACTAATCTTCTTTTCTATGTTCCATCTTTGTAATATTATTTTTTTTATTGTGAAATTTTCCATATCCAGATGCATTTGCCTGTATTTCTCTTTGAATATCTTTGGGGCTGCCTTCTTAACATTGATTAAGTTGTCTTTCTCCTTTGCATAAATATTGCACCATATCAAATCTCTGTTTCTTTCCCATGTCCATATTTCTTTTTTATACTTTTCAAGTAACTCTTGGTTTTGTTGTTTATATTTTCACACTTCCTCAGATGCTTCTTTTTCCAAACAGATCAAGGTTTTTTGATCTATATAGTGCTTTTCACAAATCTGTTATATTAATGAGCACACATTTTCATTTGAAGCTTCTGACAGTTTTTCTTGCAGAAGTATTTTTCTTTCCTCTAATTTCTCTCTTAATCATTTTGTATATCTTGTGTTTGGAAATTCTGGGCATTTGGCATAATAGTAACAATACATATGTTTTTTCTTATCCTCAATAGTCCACTTTATCGTCTTTACGGCTCTTCTTTGGCCTATCAGTTTTTGTGATTTTTTGTGGACTGCTACTTCCTTCTACAACTGGGAGGCCATCCTTCCCTTGGGCCTGGCCTGGCCCCATTGTAGTAATGTTTCCATATTTTGAGGATTCTACACCGTCATCTTTTCCAGTCCTGGCACCAGAACACCTATCAGGATTGGGCACTTTTTTATCCTGAGTCTTGTGCACCCAGCTATCTTTTTTAGTTTTTGACCTACTTTTGTCCATGGTATATGCCATATAAATACAGTATATATATCAGTGTTGCATTGGTGAGGTCTTGTGAAAACAGGGTCCACCTCTTGAAGGTACTCACCAAGACTTAAGAATGAATTCAATTTCAGCATTACTACTCTCCTTTGCTTGCAGACTTTTCATCTCTCCATTCAGATCCCATTATTCTGGACTAGATAATGGCAGAGGTTTGCAAGATTTTTTTTGTTTTAGTTACATTTTGATTATTGGGATAGAGTATAAACTCTACTTTGACTTAATATAAACAGGATGTAGACAAAAGCTGTCATAGATTGAATTAGCCTCAACTGGCACTCAGACCATTTCACTGGAGAAGATACTTGACTTTGGAGACATTTGTTACCACATGTGATCAAATAAATCCTGACTGGAGCTCATGAAGGCTAAATTAATTGATTTAGAGGATCAAGGATTGTGGAAGAATCTTAGGTTCACAGTTATTCCTGACAGAGAGGAAACATCCAAATGTATAGATTACTTGATATTCAAGATGGCTGTCTGGACAAGTATGTATGCAGGAATCAAACATAAAAATTGAAGAGACATATAGAATTTTCATCCACCAACAACTAAAAGCACATATGCCTAGTAAAGCAGTGGTCAGATGTGGGAATTATGCCCTTAAGAATAAGACTTTTTCTGCACCTTGAGTACCAGAGAAAATTATTAAAACAGTGCCATGGTGATGCAGCTTGCTATACCCTGACTTTTTTCTCCTGAGGATACAGTTCAGAGACTGATCCAGGTGCCATCTTCCCCAAAATAAATTAATCATCAACATCTGGACAGTAAAAGGGTTTAGCTTTGGTCTGAGATGAAATAAGTAAAGGACAGCAAGGGAAACCTCTGAGATATTCTAGTTGTTCAAGAAATGGATGACAGACAAGCAGTGTACAGCTTTTATGGTCAATGCACACAGAAGCAACTCTTATTGATAGCCAGGTATGAAAACTGTAAATGTTTCTCTAGCCTTAGTGTGGGTGCATTGGACTCAGTAAGTTGCTATGCTGACAGTGGAATCATTTAATGTTATATTTTCTGAACCTGGTTCTATGAAAGATTTATTGGCTTATTTTATTGTTACCGGTCTTGCCAAAGAAAGTTCTTTGTGCTGTTGGGTCCATGATGAAAGGTGATTTGCTACATTTTGTGAATTTTCACATTTTATGATCTAGTATTGGTTTAAGTTAGCTATACTAATTGTGCAAAAATAGAAAGAGCTTTCCCAGTCAATGGACTACATATACCATCATCCAGATGGGGGGAAGGGGAGACTCCTTTTTAGCCTATGAAGTCTGCACACTTTTATTCCTAATTCTTTAAAGGAACACGCTTAACTTTCGTTCCTGTAGAGTGTGTTTTTGGCAATGTGTAGCTATTAGAAATTGTTGATTTGTGAATAGTTTGGAATATAATATTTCTGTAAACTGAATTTAAGAGCATTTGCGGTTATTTTTTTTTCTTTTCCTTCAAATGAAGGAAGCACATATCTGGTATTATATTCATTTTTGTTAATGCTAAGAAACAAATTATAGATAGTAGTCTATTTTTTTCTTTTTCTTTTAGAATGGAGTAGAGGAAGGCTGCACCTTACACAGTATACTGTGACTGATAGGGAGTACTACAGATTCAGCTCACACTCGTAGCTTTGGTGTCCTTGTGTTCTACCATCCTTCCGTTTGCACTTTCCAGAGCCATCTTACCTCCTTGGTAGAAACATTCAGATTGCATTCATTTTGTACATAGTTTGTTTGTTCATCACATATTCTAGCAATAGCTAGAAATGTCTTTGTTTATAATTTTTATATATTGGTTGCAATGAGCAGTTGCTTTACCAGGGTCATTATTGGAAGAATGGGGAGAATGACCCGTTTCTTTTGTTGTGTATTCAGTATAATTACACAGGGAAGACTTATTCCATTGTATAATCTAGGGTTTGCTACACTATATTCTTGCAGTTTCGCACAACTTTACCATCATGAGCATGTTATACAATATGGTCAAAAGAGCAGCTTAATGGGAATATTTCTGGGGCTATGCTCTACAAAGTTTATTAATGTTTATTACTTGACAGTTGAAGCCAGCCACGTGTTTTACTATGGTGGGAGATTATGAGGGAGATTACACTATCTTATAATTGGCATGTATACTGTTATGTCATGGAATGTCAGTGGGCTGGTAAGACCAACCAAAAGGAGCAGGATTTTCGTAAATATCAAGAAACGTAGAGTGAGTGTTGTAGTGCTGCAGAAAACTCACCCAAATGCTGAAGAGCACCTTAAATTGTTAAAATGAGGGTATTCATTTGGTATTTTTCCTCATATCTTGATGGATAGGCAAAGGAGGTTATTTCACTGAGTAGGAAGGGTACCTCATTTGTTTCTGCTAGATCAAAACAAGAATAAAAAAGGCAGATTAGAGGGGTCACAATTTATAGTAATAAAGTTATATATTCCTCAGAGTACCTCTTAAAAAGATATTACTAACATATTAAGGGAATGTATTACTTTTTAGAAATGGTTTGTTATTTGGTAATGAAATTGGAATATAGTTTCTTCTGACAAGCAAAATACAGAGTGATCCTTGAAGCTGTAGGGTCCCATCTGTGAGTAGGTAAATCTACAACTGTATTACCATGATCTATATGGTGGCCTTGCATAGACCTTTTCAACTGTCTTTCTCAAGCCTTCCCAAGCTACAGCTGCTTTTCATATATATTTGGTGCTTTCCCCTGAGCTGATAAGATGGTAGCCTCTAGGAAACATTCTTACGTAATAGATGGAGAGTTTACTTACTATGTCTTCAGACCATGCCCCAATAGTGTTAACATTTCAAATGGACAGAATTAAATACATTAGCCATTGGAGACTTTTATTTTTTTTATTTGTTTGATTGATTGATTGATTGATTGATTGATTGATTGATTGATTGATTGATTGCCTGACTGTTTATGTATTTATTTTGCAAAGAGGATCTTTTCTTGAGAAATTCTCAAGCTTTATTGACAATTAGAAAGGGTTAGCTGGACAGAATAAGGTTCTCTGTACTAGAACTAGGAATGTGTATAATAAAAATCTCAACATTTTTCTCATGGATTTTATTAACATCAATTTTAAGGTCATACAGTGGAAACATAGAAGCCTCCACAGATGACTTCTTGCTTCTCAAACTCATTTGGTGGACCCAGGTGCTAAGTAGTGGGTTCAAGATCTTATGTAAAGAGTTAATACTGTTTTAGATTGAAAAACACTTTAGAACTAAATAATTTTGAAATCAACCCAGCTAGTCAGAAATATTATGCATTATGGCTCAGGCAACAAACTGCTGATGGGATGGTTGTTTAAATTAAAGAAAACAAGAAAGGGAAGATGCTTAATTCTCTTGTGGACATTCTTAAATGTTTTACTTTTTTAAACTGCATACAAGGAGGATTCAGAAAGGAATACTTCATTATTACAGCTATTAGATTACTTGGAACTGTTGAGTCTTATAAAATTTACTTTAATACAGCCCAGTTCATTGATGACTGAAGTGACTAGCAGAGAGGTTGAGCTAATTTTAAGAGTTATCAAAAGGCAAAAGTCCAGGCATTGATAGCCTCCTACTGTTAATTTATATGATGTATAAAGATATTTTTTTCCAAATTACATTAAGTTGGCAACGTATGTACTAGCCAGAGGTCAGACCCCACTATCTTGAACACACGCTATCATATTAGTTATTTTTGACAGGTTAAGGAGTCTATTCAAGCCAGTTCTTACATAACCAATAGCCATATTAAACCATGACTATTATATCTCTACACCCTACTAGCTAAGAGGCTAGCCAAGCTCCTCTCCAATCTAATGTTTCCTATTATTTGGATTGTTGGAGGTGCAGTTAGAGAGCTTTTGGTGACTGGTTGCACATTTCTTTTTGGACATGTCCACAGGTAAAATCATTTTAAAAAGGAATTTCAAGATATCTGTGACAGAATACTATTCATTTAACTGGGAAAGCAGTTATCCAAATATGTAAAACGAAAGATCCACTTAGTACTGGTGAGACAAAATAATTAAGAGAAGAAATTTATAGCTTTGAAGCGGATGTGGAAGATGAAAACATTAGTATAATAGTTTTAGAGAAATGGCAGAGATTAGCTGTCCTGTGTCCTACCTTGGTTGATAGTCAGCAATACTTTCTAATGTATTTGGCTGTGTAAAGTTTAAGACATGTCTTTCAGTTACCTAACACAAACAGTTAAAACCTCTATTAAATGTACCAAGGTCATTGGTAATAATGCTTTTGCTACAGATTGAGTTGATTGGGGCATCCATTTTGAAATGTCGAGACCTGCTAGAACGAGTCCTGAAAAATGTAGATTGAATGGCCAAAAGAATGGACTTACATATATTAAGTCTGAGATGACATTTCTCTGAATATTCCTTCTTCAAGGTATGGCAGTCTCAGAGTTGCTATATATAAGTTTTGGGGGTTGGGGGGATTTGCTTTCCCCATGGGGGCTCCATGGGGGGCTTGCCCCCTGCAAAAAGAAGTTTAAAGGAGAAGAGTGATTTTCAAAATTCACTTTTCATCTGCGTTTTCAGTCTTTTTTGGCTTGATTTTGAGTGCCAATATTTCAACAGGGAGCCATTGACTAGGATGTGTTTTTCACTGTGCTTGTTTTTGTTGGAGAAGTAGCTAGAGATGAGGAAAGAGTCCATATGGGCGTTTATAAACCTATAGAAAGTATATGACAGGGTCCCAAGAAATCTGATTTATGCAGGCTGGTGATGGGCCAAAGTCTTGAAAACATTGGAGGGATTAGGGCAAACTATGTACAAGGACCCAATGGCACATGCATGAACAGTGTTTGGACTCAAAGAGAGGTTCCCAGTGGTAGCGGGTGTGCATCCAAATTTAGTTGTGAGTCCATTCTTGCTCATATTGGTGATATACTACATCAGCAAAAAAATCAGATGGGACAAAGTTTTTGTATGAGGATGATAAGGCACTGTAAGCAGATCCTGAACAGAACCCTCAGCAAATGATAGGGGACTGGAATGCAAAACTAAAGACATATAGGATGAAACTGAATACCGACAAGACAGTGGCCTTGGCAACAAATGAGGAAATCAGAAGAAGCTGAAACCTGAGATAGGTGGGGAGATAGTGGAATAGTTTAACAGCTTTTATTATCTGGGAGATCAGGAGGAAAAAGCTACAATCAGAGATGCTCCAGCAAACTGGCACCAAGTGGTGAGAAGTTCAAAAATGATGAAATATATTGATTACAAAAGTAGAGGATGCGTGTAACTGTTTAGCTAATTCAAGTAAGCCACGAGCTGCAATATCAGTTACCAGCACAGTAACACTTTATGGCCAATTTAAAGCCTAGTTTGGAGGCAAACTTTTGTATGCTAACATCAAGTTTATTCCATTGTTTAGCCATGCAGGCACCATAGGTTATGTCTCCTTGTCAATAGGTATATAGTTTGACTACTGTTACTGGTGCACCTATGGAGTGAAATGGTCTTGAGGAAATATACAAGGTCAATATCAAAGATAATGCTGAGCAGTTATTAGAATACATTAGCCTATGTGCCATTATCAGCTTAGTGAGTTTCATATAATTCAAAGATTCTGACCATGCAGACGTACCTGTGGCTTCATAGTTGTGAGTATGGGAAGGTACAACAGCAGTAAAACACGCAGTGTTGTTAAAGGCTAGCTCATTTTTATGTGTAGTGGTTCTGAGATGGTTAGTTAGCACAAGTGAGGCACACAGACACTGGGTCACAGCAATGAATGAGCTGCAGATGCAGAACTATAGCTATGTTAAATGGAACCATGGATAGTTCCCATACTGATGCCTTCCTCAACCCAAAGCTGAGGATGAAAATGACTTCCTGAAAGTTGAGGACCAAAAAAAAAAAAAAACAAACAAAAAATCCTCTCACAATGCAAAAATATTGGCCACAGCTGCAGCGATGATTGTATCTCCTAACAATCTGCGCCTGGGGTAGTCCCCGCCTTTACTCTGACTCTGCCCTAGCTATGCACCTGCATAGATGTTCTGCTATAGCTGATCATAAAGGTCTTGGCCTTGAAAGCATGTTAAGCCTCTAACTGATTTCTGCAGTGGAGGACTTGAAATGGTGGTCTTACTTGAGCTCATTGTTCGAAATGCCTCCAAAACGCTTTGCAGAGTGCATAATTTTAATGTATGAGCAAGCTGCTGAGGTATCAAGAAAGCCTGTAGCAGGTGGGAAGGAGGTTCATATGTACCCAAATAGTATTCATTGTGTTTTGAGCACATTTGATCTAAATCAAACAACAGAGCTTGAACAAATGCTGAGACACTGCCTAAACAGCTGACATAGCAGATAATGAACAAAGTAATGTTAATTCATCAATATGCTGGGTTAGCCTCAAAATACCACAGTGTTTCCATATACCATTCATAAAAATGGAAAGCAGAAATAGCTTCAGAACAGAGCCCTGCAGAATACCCAGAGAGAATGACAGATGAAGGAGGTGGTATTATCCTTTCTGACACCCACGGCAGCTGCTGAGTCACAGTTGCAGAAAGTTCAGTGACAGAAAATCTGCTTACAAGCAGATGATGGTTGTTGGTATCAGACATTTCAGACAATTTATAGAGAAAGTAACAGCAGCACTGCAGCGGCTACATTCAGCATGCAGGCGTTCAGTTATATCAGGGTGTGTCAGTGCAAATAGTTTATCTGATTAACGATCCAGACTGTCAACCATATGGTTCAGACTATATAGTTGACAATTTAGTTCATCAATCAACAAAAAGAAGCCAAACAATTCCCATAAATAACCAAAAAAATGTTTTTGCAGGGTGATAGGCCCCACTGAACCCCCACACTCCCTGCTAATTATATATATATTAACTTCGAGATCACACTACAGTGGGGAAAGGGGCAAATTCTTCAAGTTCATTGTACGTCAATCTCAGAACAGCTCAACACCCTAGGTTGTCAATCATATGGTCTTGATGATACGGGTTTCTTCAATCTGGTTCTTTGAATGAATGAAAGGGACCCATGTCAGTTCTATGACCAGAAAGAAATCTGTGCTGAGAAGCTAATAATAAGCTACAAGTACTAATAAAATGACAAACCTGGGAATGTGCATATGATCCCAGTATTTTAAAAAGAAGGTACAGATGGTCATTTGGCCAGTAGTTATTGAATGCAGTTGAAGGACACTCTTGAAAAGAAATTATCTTTGCTGAATTCAAGAGTCTGAAAACACTTTCGCAGTGTGCAAGGCTTTTATTAGAGCAGTGATGGGGAAGGAAGTAGATGGTACAGTTTTAAAACAGAAAATAAATGGGGAGACAGAAAATCAGCAACTAATGAGCTTCAGCAAATGTTCTTGATAAGGATGACAGACAGCTTGAAAAATGCAGGAGAGATTAAACATTGTGGTGCACAAATTAACAGCTGTAATGAAACTAGAAAGTGTTCTTTCAAGTATAGTTTTTTCAAATGGCCACTAAAATTTTCAGCTGTTTCTGCAGAACTCAGGGTAGAAAAGGGACTGGTTGGACAACTTCAGTCTGCTGGAATTTAATAGGTCCTGCAGGGTCTATATTACGATCGAATGGTCAAATATAATCGAACTGCCACAATGTCCAACGGAAAATGAAAAAAGAAAATCCCACCCAAATAAACCATTTAAATGCTCTAAACAGAGGGGCAAGCCCCCCTGCACCCCCCCACACCCCCACTACTTAAATATACCAACTCCGAGATCGCACTACAGTGCAGACAATGGAAAACTTCCATTTCCATACTGTACGGAGATCTCCATTGAACCGTTCAACATTGTGGTGGTTTGATTATTGTGGGTCGACTATTACATGTTCGAATATTTGACCATTCGATCACGTAATATAGACCCGGTCCTGCACCTCCCTATCAGAAATGTACTGCATTGTTTTTGTTATTGTATTAGTGAACAATAAAGTTTGTCTTTTGTTGTTTAGTAGCATAGTCTTGGTGTGATTTCTGGCTACTCTAAATGGATTCAAAGAGGTAGCAGTTCTCCTTCCCTTTTTGTAGTAACGATACCAGTTTGTCTCCATTGGACAGCGATACCTTAACTTCTGGTGTTATTAATGTTAACGCTCAAGATTTGACTCCACACTTTGCTAGTGGGGTTAATTTGTTCAGAACTGACAGAAGGATGGAGTTAAAATATTCAACTGAATCAAATGCAAAGTCAAAAAGTAGGGTGAGCAGGGGAGACCAGTCCAGACTAGAAGAATATGAAGCTAAATGTCCTGGCATCAAATTTCTTAATCTTTCAGTTAAAACAGCAGTGATGTGTTTACTGGATCTTGACCTAACACCAAGCAGCAAATGTAGGCAGATGGTCGCTGATGGTGTATGTCATAATGTCAGCTGCAGTATTGCCATATGCAGATATGGGGATCCTGCTAGGTATGCATTATCTGTCACAGCCTATTCTGCTAGACAGCTTATGTAGCTATTCCACTCCAAACAAGTGTATGGTGAGGTATGAAAATGGGTCCGAAGGGAGCTTCTAGACAATGTTGAAATCTGTCATAACCACCTATTCATTTTAAATGTCATATATAAGCCACTGCAAAAATCTTCCACTGTTATCATTGGTGACTATTGATGGAACATAAAAATAAAATAGGCTAATTTTCTCTGTATTTATATGTTATGGCAGGAGGACAGACTCTTTATCTGTGGAGTATCAAAATTGAATCAGCACACCATCACCATATAGAAACTTTTTGATGAAAGGTGCACAACTTGCTACTTTGTGTTGCCTATCTTGCGTCTTATATCCAAATCCTTGTGGACAGAATTTGACTGTCAAAGATGTCAAATCCAAGTTTATATGACAGCCAAGATATCAAGTTTTCAGTGGGAATGCCAGTCTTGTAGTAAATTAGTTTGGGTGAATGGGAGGAGAAATGGGGTATCCTGAAGGAACAATATGCCAAGAGTGTTTTGGAGGTGAAAAGAGTGTCAGAGTTTATTAAGCTGGAAATTGATGGTGTAATAATGAATGCTGTTAGTGTATACACTCCACAAGTTGGGTGTGCGATAGATGAGAAAGAAAAATTTTGGAGTGAGTTGGATGAAGTGGTGGTGAGTGTACCCAAGGGTGAGAGACTGGTAATTGGAGTGGATTTCAATGGACATGTTGATGAAGGGACAGAGAGGATGAGGACATGATAGGCAGGTATGGTGTTAAGGAGTGGAATGGAGAAGGTCAGATGGTAGTAGATTTTGCAAAAAGGATGGACATGGCTATGGTGAATACGTATTTTAAGAAGAGGGAGGAGCATAGGGTGTATATCCTATGCAGGAGGGCCAGTCTGAAGGAGATTGGAGACTGTAAAGTGGTGACAGGGGAAAGTGTAGTTAGGCAGCATAGAATGGTGGTCTGTAGGATGACTCTGGTGATCAAGAAAAGGAGGACAAGTGTGAGAGCAGTGCCAAGGATCAAATGGTGGAAGCTGAAAAAGGGTGATTGTGAGGTGGAGTTCAGGGAATAGTTAAAACAGGCACTGGGGGGCTGTGAAGAATTACCGAATAGCTGGGTAACTACAGCAGAGATGGTAAGGGAGACAGCTAGAAAGCTGACTGGTGTAAAATCTGGACCGAGGAAGGAGGACAAGGAGACCTGGTGGTGGAATGAGGAAGTACAGAAGAGTATACAGAGGAAGAGGCTGGCGAAGAAGAAGTGGGATTGTCAGAGAGATGAAGAAAGTAGAGAGGAGTATAAGGAGATGAGGTGCATGGCAAAGAGGTGGCGAAGGCTAAGGATAAGGCATATGGAGAGTTGTTTGAAAGGTTGGACACTAAAGAGGGAGAAAAGGACCTGTACCAATTGGCTAGAAAGAGGGACCAAGCTAGTAAAGATGTGCAGCAGGTAAGGGTGATAAAGGATAATGAGGGGAACGTACTCACAAGTGAGGCAAGTGTGTTGAGCAGATGGAAAGAATACTCTGAGGGGCTGATGAATGAAGAGAATTGGAGAGAGAGGGAGAGAAGGTTGGATGGTGTGGGGATTAGTGAATCAGGAAGTGAAATAGATAAGCAAGGAGGAAGTATGGACAGCTATGAAGAGGATGAAGAATGGAAAGGCTGTTGGTCCAGATGACATACCAGTGGAAGCATTGAGGTGCTTAGGAGAAATGGCAGTGGAGTTTTTAACCAGATTGTTTAATGAAATCTTGGAAAGTCAGAGGATGCCTGAGGAGTGGAGGAAAAAGTGTTTTGGTACCTATTTTTAAGAATAAGGGTGATGTGCAGAGCTGTAGTAACTACAGCGGGATAAAACTGATCAGTCACAGCTTGAAGTTATGGGAAAGAGTAGTGGAAGCTAGGTTAAGAAGGGAAGTGATGATTAGTGAGCAGCAGTATGGTTTCATGCTGGGAAATAGCACTACAGATGCGATGTTTGCTCTGAGAGTGTTGATGGAGAAATATCGAGAAGGTCAGAAGGAGTTGCATTGTGTCTTTGTGGACTTGGAGAAAGTATATGATAGGGTGCCTAGAGGGGAGTTGTGGTATTGTATGAGGAAGTCAGGAGTGGCAGAGAGGTATGTAAGAGTGGTACAGGATATGTACGAGGGTAGTGTGACAGTGGTGAAGTCTGCAGTGGGAGTGACAGATGCGTTTAAGGTGGAGGTGGGATTACAACAAGGATCAGCTCTGAGCCCTTTCTTATTTGCAATGGTGATGGACAGGTTGACAAACAAGATCAGACAAGAGGCCCCATGGACTATGATGCTTGCAGATGACATTGTGATCTGTAGTGAGAGTAGGGACCAGGTTGAGGAGACCCTGGAGAGGTGGACATATGCTCTAGAAAGGAGACGAGAGGAATGAAGGTCAGCAGGACTAAGGCAGAATATGTGCGTGTGAATGAGAGAGAGGATAGAGGAATGGTGAGGATGCAGGTGTAGAGCTGGCAAAGGTGGATGAGTTTAAGTACTTGGGATCAACAGTTCAGAGTAATGGTGAGTGTGGAAGAGAGGTGAAGAAGAGAGTACAGGCTGGGAGGAATGGGTGGAGAAGAGTGTCAGGAGTGATTTGTGACAGATGGGTACCAGTAAGAGTGAAAGGGAAGGTCTACAAGAGGGTAGTGAGACCAACTATCTTGTATGGGTTGGAGATGGTGGCAGTGACAAAAAGGCAGGAGTCAGGGCTGAAGTGGCAGAGTTAAAGATGTTAAGATTTGCACTGGGTGTGACAAGGATGGACAGGATTAGGAATCAGTATATTAGAGGATCAGCTCAGGTTGGACGGTTTGGAGACAAAATCAGAGAGGCGAAATTGCGTTGGTTTGGACATGTGCTGAAAAGGGATGCTGGGTATATTGGGAAAAGAATGCTAAAGATAGAGCTGCCAGGTAAGAGGAAAAGAGGAAGGCCTAAGATAAGGTTTATGGATGTGGTGAGAGAGGTCATGCAGGTGGTTGGTGTGACAGAGCAATGTGCAGAGGACAGTAAGAAATGGAAACAGATGATCTGCTGTGGTGACCCCTAATGGGAACAGCCAAAAGAGAAGAAGACATTCAGACCATTGCCTCATATTTTTGGCCTGTTTCTCATAAAATTGTGATTTTCTGGCAAATCACTGGCAAATTATTGAGGAATGAAGTTAGAAAATAAATGTAGAAGTTTGAGTTTCAAACTTCATATCCTTCAGAAAATTCATGCTAATGCAGAAAACCTGTTAGTCTATGAACTCTGTATTAAGTTTGTAAGAGCAATATTTAAAGTGTCCCTATTCCCCCCCCCTCCCCATTATTTGAGTATTTGCACAGATTTCTTACTCTAAGAGTTTGAGGGGTATGCCAGGGGAAGAGGTTCTGTATTCATTTGCACTGACAGCTAATACTATCCTTGTAAAGGAGGGCCCACTTTATAAAGTCTTGTACCAGAAATAAATGAGGTCGTTATTAGGGATGTTTGCCAATGATGGGATAAATGTTATTGGGTCAGTGAATGAATTCAGACAGCATCAGACAATTATTAACTGAGGGCATAAAAAGGGTAGTGAAAAACATCACTCACAGACAGCTCACTTTGTGATCTGTTAGCATCAAGATATATAGTTAATGTCAACTGCTTATACCACAGCTTTCCGGAAATAGTATTCATTCAATTTTATATTTCTTCAAAAAACATCTGCATTTTACGTGGCACAGCCAAAGCAGAACTGTTTATTTTTGTTTATTTCTCAAAGAAGTCTGATGGAGACAGGCACCCAGATAATAAGCTCCACATGTGGGAACTTTCCCACTGTTTCCTTACTAGAAAAGTTTGTGGCAAAAAAACTTTATACACAACTTTCAGAAATGCACTTAGAGAAGATTTATGATCACAACTAATCAAGAAAGATAAAAAGGTGTTACTTAAATGGTTTGAGGAAAAACCCAATAATAATAATAATAATAATAAATTCTTGGTTAATGATGATTAAGAGAAGTACCTAATTTATAAACTGTCCTAGACAAAAGATAAAGAATTTATAAACAAATCTAGAGATGATTTTCTTAGGCCAGAAAGCTGCAGACTGAATAAAAATAGTTTCACTCATTTATTACTTCACAATCTGTTAATACATTTTACTTTAGGTTTGTATGACAGGCAAGTTTCATATTCCTGGCCTGCCAGAATACATGGAGTATTACTGATTAGGAGTGACATTGACCTGTAATGCATTATCTCAAATGTAGAATTTGGAAGGTTTTGGTCAAATCACCAGGCCTCCAATGCATAAGAGTAAGAAACTGTCTTGTTTATGGTTGCATAATGAAAGAGAAGTTATTATGCTACTAAATTTTATTTTTTTTCTTTATACATTTGTTAACCAGGTAGGTGTGCTGGACCAAAAATCATTTTCAGGCATGACCAGGCCAAAGGAGATTAATATACAGCAAATTACAACACGTTGTCATAAAAGAAGACACAGAATACAATGATAAACAGTAAAACTACAACAATACAGTAACACAGAACATCTAGATTAATTACAGTATAAAGGGCACTGGAATTTAGATGGTGGCTATGTATATTTAATGGCCTGAAACAGTGATTTGTATGAGATCATTGTCCCTTAAAGGAGTAGCATTGGTGATGAGAATGGGGGTTAGATTATTTTATTACTAAAGTGAGGACTCTGTCACCTGGTCTTGACTCTGACCTGTTGTAGTGAATGCTAGCATAGTTCTTTAAAATAGAAGGAGTTATATAGGAAATGTCTTTTAACCGTGATCCAGTGATGCCTAGTATTGCAGAAATATGTTGCTGCAGCCAGAGTTTAATCAGTGGCCATTTCTTAGCAGCAACACTGCATGTATTTAAAGTTGCAATTTAGCATTGTACAGGGCCAGGATTTAGATGAACATCACTGGAATGCATGAGTAAAAGCAGCGGAATGGTATAAGCTGTATTTTGACAAAGCAGCATAGGTGAGGCAAAAGGATGGATGAGTTAGTATTTTGTAATTTGATTGAGGAAATTATATTCACATTTGGCCACCAGCATTGAAGAAGGTAGAAGTAGTTTAGTGAACATAGGCATAATCGATGTGGAAGTTAAAATTGCGATGGTTGTCACGATGCTGCTAAAGTAGGGTTTCAATAGAAATTTATTTTGTCTGAAAAAAAGATGCGGAGGACAGATTTATATGCCTATGTGGAAGCACAGCATTTGAGGCAGAAGTTTTCCAATAGAAATAATAGTAAATAAAGCCAGCACCTCGAATGGTTCCAATGAATAGAATTTATTGCACAAAAACTAGACCGGTTTCAGCTGTTAAGCTTTCATCAGTAGTTACAAAGACAAAATAAGAACTGCTCCTTATATACCCTATAAGGAAGCAATGACATCACTTCCTGTCAAGGAAGAAAAATCATTAGTTAAATTACAAATAAAAATAATTAGTTATAAAGCATACAAAGAAAGTTTGTAAAGAAAATTATTGTCCACCTAAACTGTACCAAACTATCATTAATATCAGTTGGTAAGAAAATAAAATGTTACCTTGGTGTGGTGAAGAAGATATGTGCTGTATAGAATAAAAAATGGTTAGCACAATTAGACATAATTTCATAAAATTCACTGTAATGATGTCAATAAGTCATATTGGGTTAACAGTGTAAACACACAACAATGTGAAGTGAGAATACTTGAGAAAAGTAAATATAATAAATAAACATTTTAAGTAAATCACATTTTGTCATTAAGCCCTGGTGGGAAAAGCCCACCGAGTTTGACTATCCATCTTTTCTCTTTTTTGTTAAGAATGTCATGCCATCCTGTTTTGAATGCCCTATTTCCAATGATGTTATCAATAATACAAAATGAAAATTTGGCTGTGGGATGCTTGATGGTGTGTCTGTATAGTGCGTTTGTTGGCCTACAATTTCTGATATCTCCCAAATGTTCCGATATCCTGATACGAAATTGTCTAGATGTTTGACCTAAACAGAATGCCTGGCACGTGCAAGTAGCTAGATAAACAATCCAGTCTGAACTGCAATTTCCAAAGAATTTAATATCATGTAACTGACCAGCATTTTTGCTTGTGAAGCTTTTAGTTTTGAATATATAACCACAAAAACTGCAGTGGCCACAGGGATATGTACTCACTAGTTTGTCCCCTGTTAATGTTCTCTGCATACAAGAGTTATCATCCATGATACTCCTTTTATAATGAGAAAAATGGGAACCTAGTGTTTTACCCTTCCTATTTGAAAAATAACAACGTTCTCCTAAATATCCCTCCAAGAGAGGGTGAGATTTGAGTATGTTCCAATGTGTATTAATAATATTGATAAGATTGTGACTGTTTCTTCCATATGTGGTGACAAATCTGCATATGTCTGGATTATTGGATCTGGCTTTTTTCTTGTAAACTAGCAATGAATCCCTGGGTTGGGTGTTACTCCATTGTGCAGCAGAACTGATTGTATCCCAATGATATCCTCTGGCCAAAAATCTATTGGCTAAATCCTCATGATGTATATTTAAATCCTGTTCCGATGAACATGTTCTTTTTATTCTCAGAAACTGAGATTTCGGAATGTTCTTAATAATGTGTTTCGGATGGAGACTGTTGGCATGTAGCAGGGTATTGTATTGTGGAAATTTACGATGTACAGATGTTTTAAGTGTGTGATCAGGTTGTCGTTGTAAATGGACATCTAAAAAATGAATGTCATTCAGATCATATTCCACAGTAAATTCAGTCCCCCACATGTTTCCATTAAGGTGTTCCATAAATTCTTGAAGATAGTCGGGACCTCCTTTCCATACAAGCCAACAGTCATCCAAGTATCTCCTCCAGATGTCAATTTCCGGTAGATACATATTATGCAATTCGTCATAGATGATATGCTCTTCAATGTACCCCATATATAGGTCTGCATAAATTGGTGCAAAAGAGGCTCCCATGGCCGTACCTTGTATCTGCCAGTAACAATCTTGTTGGAAATAAAATACATTTTTAGTCAGAACGTGTTCCGCCATGCATACAAGTAGTGTGTTCAATCCAGGGGGATAGATGTTGGCTTTATTCAGCCAAAATCCAGGGCCATCAGTCCTGCCCAGTGTGGAATGCTAGTATATAATGATTTAACGTCCAAAGTGCATAATAGCCAACCGGGTTCAAGTTGCAATTCAGAGACAATTTGTAAGAATTCCGTGGTGTCTTGAATTCTGGCTCTGATGCATGATAATAGTGGTTTGAGTTTCTCAGTCAGAAACATAGATAAAGGTTCCGTCAGGGATCCAATGCCAGATACAATCGGTCTGTCCGGTGGTTTGTTAATAGATTTATGAATTTTGGGCAGCAAATAAAGGTATTGTTTTGCAGGATCCTTGACCGTGAGATGTGTTTTTGTTTTATCAGAAATAATGCCAGCATCAACTGCTTCTTGTAGAAAATCACCAATTTCTTGTTGAAAAGAGGGTGTAGGATCTGTGCTCATTTTCATGTAGTGATGATGGTTGGACAATTGTCCATTTCCCTCATCCCAATAATAATCGGTGTCCATGACAACAACCCTTTGTCAGCAGAAAGTATAACTATATCCTTATTGTTTTTAAGTCTGGTCAGGGCAAGTTGTTCCTTGTAGGATATATTATTTCTTATATTATCAGAGCTATTAGAATAGAAATGTAAATCTTTCATGACAGCCTGTTGAAACACTGCAACATGTTTGTCCATAGGGGGATTAAAAGTAGATTTGTGAAATCTAAAGTCTGTAGATCTTTGAGAGAGGTTAGAGTTGTCCTGTTGTTTGAAAAATAGGTTGAGATAAATTTTTCTACAAAACTCTAAAATGTCAGATACATGTGAACTTTCGTCAATAAAGAAACCAGGAATAAAACCCAGACCTTTATTCAATATGGAATATTCATCAGATGACAAAGTGTATTTTGAAATATTTAACACATTTTTATCAGATTGAGCTATTTCACTACTGACTTGAAGAGTTCCTCTAGACTTTTGACCCCGATGCTTTCTCCCTCCCCTATGTTTCCTGCCCCTAAAGGGCTAACCATGCTTCTACCTCTTTTGTTGTGTGGTGATTCACCAGTGCTGGTTGATTCATTATCTGTTGTGGAGGACTCCTCACCAAGAGTGTTACTAGAAGATCCTGATTTTTTGAGAATAGATCTCGGTCTTTTTTTACGCACAAAAGTGAAATTTTTGGTCCCTTGGGCAAATCTCACACCTCTATGGGATTCAAATTGTCTACCCCTGCTGTAATCTTCTTTATCCCTAGCAAACTTATGTAGTTTTTTGGATTTAAGATTATTCTCCAATATGGCTATTTCCTTGGATAGTTTGTTCAGACAACTCTGGAATTGTGAATGATTTTCAAATTGTTTTAAATTATTACATGTTTTTTTAACATCCAGGGTATTGGCATGAACTGTCCTTTCATAAAAGGAAGCTAGTACATTAACCAGTGCCATAGCGGCTTCTTGCTGTGCTACTTGCCAATCCCTGATTAACATGTCATCCGGTACACCAACTAGTGGCTGAATCTTTGATCTCAATCCTCTTGGTGAAATATTTTGAGCTTGGTATGCCTTAAACAGCTTATGGTGCCAAATGTTGGTTCTTAATGTCTTAATTTGTTTACCTAGCTGATTAAATTCAAACACACAACCGTCAACTGGATCCAATATGGGTAAATCAGTGGTATTCGAGGAACTAGTACCAATACCGAATACCTTGAGGTCATCATTGTCAGCACAGAGGCTGGATAATAATTTCCCAAGATCCATGACTATAAGTTGTTAAGTTAAAAATTTAGCTAGGTACAATTGACAGTTCAAATCACGAGAAGGAAAAAGATGTCTGAACAAATCACCAAATCACTATTGGTAATACTTGACAAAATTTCAAAAAATGTACAGAGTATAATAGAGATTCACTCATGGGTACCAAAAAGTTCTAATTGGTGTTCATGAGATATAATACTCAAAAAATCAGGAAAACACACTCCGTACAAAGCAATTGAAACATATATATGGTTTCAAAACCAGACATTGTGTAATTATACTAACTCAAGAGATTCATGAAATGAAAATATAAGAATCTCAAAATGTGTGAGACAAGTGTGCCTTGTCTGTAGATAGTTTTTCCTTAATATAAATTTGAAAAAAAGTGTACAACATCAAGAGTTCTTCTTAATGGTCTATGATATACTGTCCTCAGCAATTAAGATGCTAATGTTGTTTGGAATATATCCATGAACCCTGGCCAAATATTACCCTGCTTCAAGAAATTATACCATAATTGGTTAATATTTGTGTGGTAATATTTGATGCATATATGCACAAAGATGTAAACATAAATTCTCAACTGTGTGGTCCAAACTACATCTGTATATAGTATTATTCAGACCATAACTGATCTGAACATAAAGAAGGGATAGTAAACTTCCTATAGCTGTAGCACTTAAATATTAAACAACATATTTCCAATGATAATCAGAAGTTATGATTATCTATATGATCTTCATAAAAAATATACCAATACAGTCTGAATAGGTGCTGTCGTTAAACATAAGTTAGTGCATAATCCCAATATTATTACTGTATATTCGGTTAATAATTATGTAATAATGCTTAATGCATGTTGGCACACAGGTGTAAACAAAAAAATGTTTAACTTTGTTTGTCAAAACAACACCTATATATGATATTATTCATAACATGACAGATCTGAGCATAAAGAAAAAACAGTAAATTTTCTATGTCAGTGGCACTTAAATATGAAATGACATATTTTGAATCATAACCAAAACAATGTGGTTGTCTGTGTGATCTTAAAAAAATGCCTACACAGTCTAAATAGGAGCTTATGTTAAACAAAAGTTAGTACACAATCCTAATATTATTCAATAAGAGGTAACAAGGGCCCAATGTAGTATATTCTAATTTAACCCAACAATAGAGTTATATATGGTAGTGATAAAATAATAGTGACATATTACCATTTTACCATATAATTATGAAGATTTCACCCCAGCCATTATATATGAAATATATACAGTTGAAAGAGTCCACCATTCATATATAGAAAATAAGTCAACATAAATTCTAGTAAATTGAGTTGTTATCAATAGCGAAAATTAAATCAGAACAAAGCACAGTCCAGAAAACTGTAACCATAATCGGAGTTTAGTGACCAAAAGAACAAAAGCGATGGTTCCCATATGAGCATCACATCACCTGGCGTTGAAACATAACTTTTCATGTTCAAATAAACATAAAAATCACTTCCAAAAAACACAATGCATGCTTTATACTCAAAATATGGTTGATGGTATTCCTATAGATGCAACAGTCAAACATGAGTCCCCCGAAGGAAGAATAATATGTCCAATCGTATAGTTACTGTATATATATATTATTCTGGCGTAGTAGTGTGCACAAGACCAAAAATAATCACCCCACAGCTGGAGAAATCCTGATTATCGGCCCAAACTTCTCCCGATATTGTTATTAAATGACAAACCAAACAGTTCCCTTCAAAAAAATATCGTAGCAAAAACGCTGACTCACTGGATGAGAAAAAGTTGGATGCGTAGGCCCATGATGCTTGCACTTATAAAGCAGGTCAAAAAATGGATTATAGCATAAAGCGATATCCAAATAGTCTGTTAGAATATAAACAACAGTCTCCCCAAGTCCCACCGAGCTGAAATAAGATGTATGCGTAAGCCCCAAAGAATACGCTTTGACACGCTCAGATGATAGTGTCCAAGTGCGAACAGCAACACAAATATGTAAATATAGTTTGTAGCATAAAGTAATGTCCAGAGGAAATATTAAATGTAAAAAAGCACATACAGTCTCACCAAATTCCACTAAACTTAGGTAAGAAGGATGCGTATGCCCCAATGATCGCTCTGAGAATAATATCCAAGTAGCGACATAAGTATAAATCCCAACTGGTTTTCAATTCAATTGTAGACCTTAACGCTTGGTAAAAAACGAAAAAAAGGTCCAAAGATAAAGTTCCAAAGGTACTTGATGGTGGACAAAAATGAAATAGATGCAAAAGGGGTATGAATCCCGAAGCAGTATATACGCCAACCGTCAGTGAGGAGCCCTCCTCAACAGACAAGGAAACAACCAAAATGGCGTTGATAAAAGTGGAACCACACGAACGCCAACAGCCAGCAAAACAAGGAGTATTCGGCTGGTGATCGGCAACCAACTGATATTAATGATAGTTTGGTACAGTTTAAGGTGGACAATAATTTTCTTTACAAACTTTCTTTGTATGCTTTATAACTAATTATTTTTATTTGTAATTTAACTAATGATTTTTCTTCCTTGACAGGAAGTGATGTCATTGCTTCCTTATAGGGTATATAAGGAGCAGTTCTTATTTTGTCTTTGTAACTACTGATGAAAGCTTAACAGCTGAAACCGGTCTAGTTTTTGTGCAATAAATTCTATTCATTGGAACCATTCGAGGTGCTGGCTTTATTTTCTGTATTTGTCAAACAAGCTTGGTTGCCGAGCACCAGCCGTACTTGCTAGCTTGCTCTCAAACAGAAATAATAGTACTATGCTGGTTCTTGAAATGAGTTGATAGTATGATGTAAATGTGGGTTGGGATAAGGTTGCATAAATATGAGAGATCTGAGTGTGGCCTAGAAATACGTAGTGGGAGGGGAAAGAAGTTAGTCACACCCCCTGCTGCACGGGAGCTAGTTAGCCTGAACATGCACAAACTGCCAGCAATATTTAGTTCCAGCTAAAGGTTAATCACAGAGGTAAGCAGACCAGAGATACTGCCAAAAAATCAACAAAAATGTACAAATTTTATGTTAAATAACAGTACTTTGTAGCACTACTGGAATGGAAAAAAATGGCCTTTATGGTACCCTACAGGTGACTTGAGATTCAAGTTTTCCAGGAAAGTATAATGTAAAATGTGGCATTACAACTAAAAAAATACTTTCATAAAAGACATAAAAGATCCCAAGGAGGTTGCTGATTGTACCTCAAGAATTAGTTTCAAAGTTCAGCAGTGCAGATGTCTTCAGGCAATCAGCCTAAATTAATAGGTTCATAGGTGAATACTAGGCTAACTGCCCTGAAGTGCTATTTGAAGCCTAGCCAGTAACCCTAGAGTAGACTCAAACCCTGTACTTTGCACTTATGAGTTCAACACCTTAACCATTATCTCAAACCCTAGTCCTTTTTATGCTGCTGAGAGGTTTATTATTTAGACACCTCTGACTGGTCTACCATCAAGCCTGCAAGATAGCAGACAATAGAAAAAAAAGTATGAAAACCCAGATGAGTAAGTAAACAGAAGCATTAGGAAATACATCAGTTAAATGTTTCACTCAACCAATTGCAGACCTAAGTAAAAAGATGGCACTATAACACTAGACAGTGTAAAGGAGTAATGCAGCAGATTTTAGCATTATCTGCTTGGAAACAAGAAACAAAAGCAACAGAGGTAGAAAGAAAGACCAGAAGAGGGAGATAAGACCAGCACCAATACCTACAGCTAGCCAGCTACATTATCCGTGACTAATTGGACTAGTACAGAAGACATACACAACAGTGAAGTCAATAACATGATCCTCCTACTAGTGCATAGTACAATCAATGTCTAACAGCACATTTATTTATTTGTTTGTTTATTTATTATTTATTTACATTTGATAACCAGGAAAGTCCGACCTGGAACTAAACCTCCTTTCAGAGAGGCCAGGGGAGAAAAGTTCCATGGTTACATGTACAAAGTTTTTATAACAATGTGTAAAACATTTAGGTTATAAGAGAGACATGAAGAGGGTTCAACAATGAATTAACTACACTATGCAATACACGTACATTAAAATCAATCTTTTATAACAATTATAAGACAGTTTTGGAGGCAGCACTCTAATACACATACATATAAGTGAGTATTTACACAAAATTAATATAAACACACTTTTGGTGGTTGCAGTGTACAAAACATACTTCAAAGGATATTTTTATACAAAGGCAGTATTGGAGATAGTTAGGCATTCAAGTACTGAAGGAGTAATGAAACTTTTGTGCCCAGGTGTGAAATAATATAAAGATAGAGGGAGAGAGATTGTTATGTAGGGAAAACGAGAACCTTGGCTAAGGAGAGAAGAAAACTAGTGTGAGATGTTGTAGAGATGAAGTTCTGTGTGTGATATGTTGGGGGGAGGTATGTGGTGTTCAGAAAGGTGTGTTTGGTTTAAGAAGTAGATGAGCACCTTGGGAAGTCAGAGATATAGTAGGGGGATGTTCTGATGATGGTTAGTTTAAAGAAGCGAGTCTGCACAAGAGATGTCCTGCCCTTGGGGGTAACAGTATGCTACTGTGTGGGGAGAGGTGCAAGGAGCGAGAGGAGCTAGTCCTGTGGTTTGGGGCAGAGACAGCCATTCATGCATACAGAATTAATACAGCAGAGTTATCCGGTACAATCAAAGGCATGTAATAATAATAATTAAAAAAACTGTGTGCTTACTGAGTTAAATATACATCAGGAAAAAGTAGAAATGTGCCTGCCCATGAAATCTTGGGTCCCACATCCCTAAGTAGCCTTTCAATAAACTGCAGAAGCTCACAGAAATGAAACTGCCTTTATTTGCCACACATATTTTGGAGGGGATGCTTTGGGATTTCGTGGTGTAAAAACTTAGTTTATAAAACAATGCAAGATAAAAATCACATACATTAACCTCTTAATGCTCTTAATGTGGAAGTGGGGCTTCAAGCCCTTCTACTGTGCAGGAGACAGTCACTTTACATATGCACAGACTACTGTCAGCAAGGAATTATTCCAGCTAAAAGCTAATCTCTCAAGTAAGCAGACCAGGGAAATTGCCAAAAAAATCAGCTAAACTGTACAGATTTAATGTTAATTAAATAACTCTTCAAATAAAAGTGAACCAATAACATTTAACCAATCCACAATTGCTAATGACTATGCCGACTTTTTGCAGTCCACTGTAACTGATGTAACTAAAGCCTTTCCTACAATTTATTCCCCCACCAACAAAGAACAAGAATCTTCATTCCCTCATTTATTCCCTCTAGCCTTTTATGCAGCAGTCTTTCACTTCTCTGAAATTACAGTAAAACAGACCAAGTATGCACTACTCAAAATTAGCGATTCAGGATCCAAATCTAACAAATGTCATCCCACCTTCCTAAGGCTCGCAGCTGTAAGAAATCCCTAAACCTTTTGCTCATATATTTAAGCCCTCTCTGTCTCTTTTGGCACTGTCTCACCTGTATTCAAGTAATCAATTATAATCCCACTACCTAAAATATTTTTTTCTAATGGAGTGAATGATTACAGACCTTTTTCCATCTTATGCCCTATTAGCAAAATATTTGAAAAAATATTTATATAAACAAATACTTAACCACATTAACAGCTATGGCATGTTATGTGATGCACAGCATGCCTTTTCCAATGCCTTTAACAGATTCCCTATTGCAATGTCATGACTCACAAAGCCGAATCCCAATCAACTGAAAAAAAAGACAGAGAATCAAAAAGAGTGAATGTCGAACATTGCTGGTCTCCCTTAAACTTGTTTTTTGCAAGTGGGTAAGTCCCCCTACATCCCCTGATATGGGGTACAAGCCCCATATACATATACCAACACCAAGCTAGCCATACTTTGGAGAAAAGGGAATATTCCAAGAAATGAGAATCTCACATTTAATATACAGTATGTAAGTGCGGATTTTTTGGCCATTGAATCTATATATTTCAGGAATCAGCATTGCGAGTCCTGATATTTTAAATGGTAACCCTTTGGTATCTTCATAACTCTGGTAATGGTTAATAATACCATTAACTGCAAACTAAATGAGGGACTCATTATTGCTGGTCTCTTTGTTGACACGACAAGGGCTTTTGAAACAGTCAGCAATAGCCTTCTTCCCAATAAACTCAAAAGACTCAGCTTTGGAAATTATACTATTTGCTGGTTTTGCCACTTTCTGAAAGACATAACCTTCAAAGTTTATAGTAATATTTCATCCTCTACTGCTGGTGCACTTAATATGGGTGTACTGCAAGGTTCTGAGCTACGTACCTTACTCTTCTCCCTCTGTCAATGATCTCTCCCCTAGAACTACTAAATCTTAAATTATAATGTATGCAGATGATATGCTGCTCTTGCAGTCCAGTACTGGCCACTCTGACCTGCAAACCAAGTTGCAGGACAACACTCATTTATGCACTTGGTGCACACAAGCTGCTATTTAACCCTAAGAATCCTGATGTTATGGTATTTGCCTCAGTCAAGAAATGATCCACTTTCCCCTCTATTCTCTTAACAGATCTTGATGGGACTTGATGCTTAATGTCACTAAACAGAATTACCTTGGCCTTATACTCAGCCATGCACTCTGCTTTACCACATACACAGATATTGTAACTAATAAAGTCTTTACTCAGTTAAAAGTATGTTATAAGATCAGTCTCCTCTTTTCACCCACTGCTAACATGGCCATTTCTAAAAATATTTTAATACCCAAATTGGAATATGGCCTGCTTTTTCTTGTATGCATTCAACTCACAACTTGCACAGAATGCACACTACTGAATGTAAAATCTGGAGATTCATTCTGTTATCATACTCCCAGGTGCACCATTGCAATTCGCTAAAAAAATCCAAATGGCTTTTAGTGGCTAATAGGACTATTTTTATTCTAAGTAAGCTAATTTACAAGATTCTAAAGGACGACCACTACCATCCTCTAAGAGTGCAACTACCTTTGCAAAACAACCCTTATAAACTCTGAAGTACACAGGACAACAATTTCTGTCTGGTATGCTCTCTATTTAAAACTGGTGTAGTTGAGACAGATTGTCTAGATTGGGCCCTGCTCTTAGAAAGGACCTGCCTACTGCCATTAAAAAAAAAACATTAAAATCTAAAAAAGATGCACTTAAAGAGCATCGCTTTACAGAATCCACCTGCAACAGCTACCTCAACAGTGTTTGGTTAACTTACTGTCCCAAGTCATAGATAACAGAATACATTTAAGAAGCTTTTTTCAGCTTCATAATGTGGCATTTTATATGTGTATCGTTCATATGTGTACTGGAGTTTACATTTATGCATTTTATATAGGGTTGCAGTATATATTTTATGCATATCTTGGCTTGCATTTTTTTATCTGTTCTTCTCTCAGTTCACTCTGACTAGATCTAGTTAACCTTACCCCATCTGCATTGAATGTTATCGTTATGTACTGAATTTTATCATTTACCTATTCTACATATGGTATGATATGTTGATTAGTAAGTTCCTAATTTATTTTCTGTTCTTTGAGCACGGGTCATAGCTGAAAAGGTTCAATGGAACAGCCAATTTACCCAGTGAACAAATAGTAATAAATAAATAAATAATTCTGGGTGGGATAAATGTATTGTTGAAGAGACTGATGACTGCAGGGAGAAGGAGGGGCAGAGTGGGATGCTGTTCTTACAGGTGGGGAATGAAACAAGGAACCTGTGATAGGTCAGTGTGTTATATGGATTACACAGTGCCACAAAGAAAGCTTGTGACAGACTCAGTAGAGAGGAAAATAGAAGTAGAAAAAAACAGTCTTTTGTTGTTAATCCTGAAATGCAGTCATCAGCCTTTAAAGTGTTTAGCAACAAAATCATTTTTTACCTTGAAGTTAATGTCACATGATACACAAAGTGCAGAACAGCATTTTTATCCCATCAGTGAACTTTCTGACAGCCTCTGGTTTCATAAAAAAAAAATGCAAAAAAATATCAGTTTGTCTATGATCTTGCCATGGAGGGTAAAACATAAACTTTAACCTCAGTGACATCAACACAGGGAAAGCCTGAGGTGCATCCTTAGATGTTAACTCACTATGCTTGCAGAGGTGCATCCAGTAAAGTCTGTGGGGCACACCACATCTTATCCCTAAGGTGATGTCACTGAGATACACACCAAATGTATTTGAATAGTGGTTTAATAAAAAAAATTGCAAGAAGCTATAGCTGAGGATCCTAGCAAGGAGGGGAACTATCCATGACCTTTCCTCACTAGTACAGATGGAATGAAAGATGCAGAGGTGTGAAAGCTTCTGGATAGCAATAATCATGCTATAGTGTGGTTCCCAATTCCCTGAGGTATTGTTGAGAAAGTGGCACCAAGAGTTAGACTTCTGAAACTGGGATCTCTACTATCTACTAAAGCTGGTCTCTTCAAAGATGGTTTCACTGAGACTGACTCTCTGAATGGGAGGGTGCTAGCCCTTACTTCTGAGTTATGATAATTTAGAGTAGGAAATTTTATAGTCAGGGTGTGCAGGGGAAACCTAGTTGCATAAATAGTCTGAGGGGTTAAGCCCCTCAAAGAAAATGAACATCAGAAAATTACTTCTGATGGCAGAAAGTCTGTTTCAATGAACCATCGTAAAGAGATAATTTCAGGTAAGCTATAATGTAGTCTCTGGGATTGCAGCTAGGCAGCCATCAGCTGATTTTGAAACACAGATAGAAACAATGTAGTAGGAAGTCAGGAAATGGCAACAACAGAAGACCTGTGGGAACACATTGAAAGATGCAAGGAATGGACTGTGTCAGAAGAATGAGAAATATGGGAAAGTTAAACAGCCTGCCTGACTAAACAGAGGTGCACAGGATGATAAAAGTAAAGAAAAGAAAAATGCGTTTAGGAGAATGAGAATTAGAGAAACAAAATGAGAGAAAGTCTTTCAGAATAAAAGGTACGTTAACTGTTCACAATATTCTATAACATGATAATAAATAAACATGGGCGGTTCTCCTTCAGATTATCGAAGTTTCAAAACTTTGAAATTCATATGGCTGAGACCATATGATCGAAGTTTTGAAACTTCAAACGTTTTGAATGGAGATTGCCATACAGAGCGGAATGGGAAATGTTCTGTTTTCCTCACTGTAGTGTGATCTCGGAGTTGGTATGTTTAATTAGCAGGGGGTGTTGCACTCCCTGCAAAAACATTAAAAAATATATATATTTTTTTTATTTAAATTTCAAAATTTCAAAATTTTGATCATATGGTCTTCGCCATATGAATTTCAATAATTTGAAGGGGATCCATGTATATATATATATATATATATATATATATATATATATATATATATATATATATATATATATATATATATATATATATAAGCACTCAGTAAGCTGAACTATTTAAAATATGTCAATATGACTAACTATATAAACAGATAAACACACAGAATAAACAAATATTAATGTTACTCAATAACATTTTAAAGGATCACCTTGAAATATTATCATCACATATTTAGGCAGTTTGTTTTCACAACCTTTACTAGCAAGGTTTTAAAACATTACCTTAAAGTGGCATTAGTATATATATATTCATCTAACATACTCTTGTTCAGGTAACCTCTGTTCATCGAACCAAAAACAGTGAAAGTTCACTTAAGCAAGCATTCACATCAGCAAATGTTTTACACAGGGAATGGAATTTGTTCGTCAACACCAGGAAATTTGGCCTTTTCCCCACTGTAGTGCAATCTCTGAGTTGGTATATATATATATAGGCGGGGGTGTGTGTGGGGTTAGCGGGTTTGACATAGTGCAGTGTGTGTGATGGTTACAACGTTGGTCAACTAATATCTATCTATGATATACTCTGTAAAGGCTGAAGAGCCAAGGTGCTAGAGGAGTCTGCATTTTATGCTTTGTATTTGCTGCTAACCAGATTTTACTGGATCCAGTGTGTGCTTATTTTACCTGCTTTGTGGGACTACATTGTGGATCTACTACTGGACTGGACTATAATTTTAATAAAATATAAAGGTAATCACTGGCTTCTTTCTTTGTGTGGTGGTAGACTGACTCTTTCTCTCTCTCTCTCCAACAGCAGTGTCTTGTTGAAGCTAGCTCTTAGTAGGACAAGTCTCTGTAGCTCAACTCAGCTGTAGTTAGCGTCAAGTACTTAGGTTAGTATCTCTGAGTTGGATCAGCTCTTGTTCAGATCACCTGACAATGTAATGCAAATATGGGTAGAGTCCTTAACTAGGACTCTGCGGAACAGTTATTTGGTAACAAGTTACTTGTACAAAAAAAATAGGCAGTGGAAATTATTTTGATTGGTCATTATATGCCTGAAAAGTTTTTAATAGTCATCCATGTATGGTAGTTTTCACATGGTCATCTTAGTCATCTAACCATTTGTTGATATTGTCATGATCACTATTGTCCATCCATGTCTTGCAGAATAGTCTTTCATCCATCTTTGGTTAGTAGAATGATCATCAATTTTTCTGCTGTTAAAGGGATTGTCAGTCTTTCATCTTCAGTTGGTAGACTGGTCAGTCACACATTTGAGGTCTTACTATGGTCATCTATGTCTCCATGAATGAATTTTAGTACATCATGACTGTTTTAAAGTTTTGCTTTTTATAACACAACATTCTTGGAACATTGCTTGTAATTGTATACACTGATGTCTGCTGTATTTTTGTCATACACTTATGAAAACACTGGGAAATATGTAGAACTTTTTCTAGTTTTTTTTTTTTGTAGTTCTTCCCATACATTGTTAAGATTGTAGCTTGCTGGAATGTCCCTAAGTGTGTGTGTGTGTGTGTGTGTGTGTGTGTGTGTGTGTGTGTGTGTGTGTGTGTACACACACACACACACACACACACATATTTATATATGGGTCGAGGACTGTTTACCGAATGCGCAGTTTAATGAAACACAAACGCTCGCGCACAGTTTTGTGAAAGTGCTTTTTCACCAAAAATGCACTTTCACGAAACAGAAATAAAAAAAAGTAAAAAAACATTGCAAAAGGGCTGTTCATGAGATTGCGGCACAGTGGAGATAAGGGAATATTCCCTTTTCCCCACTGTAGTGCAATCTCAGAGGGAGAATATAAATGTTGTTTGATTGTGGGGGGAGTTTTGTGTTTGTTTATGTATGTACTGTATGAGTGACGTAGTGTCTGGATTTTGAATTTCGCGGTTGTGTGTTTTCGCATTTGTGAGTTGTGCTTGGGTTTTCGGCGTTGTGATTTTGAAATACTGAATTTCGGGATTTCAGTATTTTGAAATTACAAAGTGGACCCATATATATATATATATATATATATATATATATATATATATATATATATATATATATATGCCATAAATGGCATTTATGCTATGTGTTTATTTAGAATTTGGGGATTCTCACATCTAAACAGCATAAGCTTTACAAAATTTCATTTTTATCTTTCTTTTAATGTCAACTAATGAGAAAACATTTCAGTGATCTTTCATCAAATTGCTGGTGGACCTTTCAAGTTGCTTTGCATAAACAGTATCAGAAACCATCAAGCGTCTTACTGGAGCATTTTGGATCTGCTGCTTCTAATTCTGCTGTGATCTCCATATTAATGTGTTTGATAAAATAATAACAAAGCACCACCGAGATGCTCAATCAACCACTGTTAAATAAACAAAGAAGTCAAGCACTTTCATCCCCCTCAATAAAACAGACTTTATGAAACCAAGAACTTAACTGACAATGCTCCTTTTTAAATTGTACAAAAGTATCACATGATTAAAATACATCCTAAGTAAAAGACCTGCTCTGGTAGAGTTTGTGATATAGGGAAATATTGCCAGCACAGCTATCTTGGATTTTGTAAATAATTCTATGTCATTTGTGAATATTGATATGATTTATACAGAACTATATGTTATGTGTAAATTAAACAGGGTTAGTACAGTACTGAGCTTCAAGGATGTGTCCACAATGTACCCTACTGGAAAAGAATAGAAATGTATATAAACTATATACCTGTGCAAATGTATGTTTTAATAGTAGAAACTGCAACATGCAGAGTTAACTTGCAAAACTTCAAGAAAATAAGTTGAAATTAGACTGCTTTATGATTGTGCTATAAAAGTTAGTTTCAATGCAGCAATGAGACAGGATGTCTAGAACTTGGGTGCCTTCTGCATTGTTTTGAAAGTGTTTTATTGTTTTATGACTTTCATTTCTGAGCAAACATCTGAGAGATATATATTTTAACAAAAAGATGTGAAATCAGGTGACAAAAAGTGATGTCATCCAAGCTAACCCAGTAGTATTTGATATTAATTTAAGACCTCTCTCAAAGAGAGACTGTGTATTTTGTATTTTGTCTTAGACCTAGCAAGAACATCCACTCATCATCACCATCTGTACTTGCCTTGCTAATAGTAAGTAACTAGGGTACAGTGATTTCTTTTAGATATAGTTAGGAATATAGTAAAGATTAGTTTAGATAGTTTCTGTATTTATTTGAGACTGTCCTGCAATGTTGTTTTAAAATATTTCCTGTGATTTTGAACTCTGAAGTTATTCTATTGATGTGCTGAGTATTGTCTTGTTCTTTTATTATTCATTATTAAATATATTGAAACCTATCATTGTGGCTGGTATTTGTGAGACATATTTAAGGTCTGAGAGTACTTGCATATGTATTTGGTGACACTGTACAGGCCACTCCTAATAGCCTGGCACTTGGCCAAAACAACCATTTGGATTAATACTAACATTACACAGTAAAATTGGACACCCTTTATTAAGGGCTTAGAGTAGCTGATAAGAGTGGTTGGTGGCAGTGATAACTACCTTATAGTCTGTGCAGAAGTGAGCATAGCTAGTAAACCTGTGCCAGCCTTTCCCAGGTGTGTGTGTGTGTGTGTGTGTGTGTGTGTGTGTGTGTGTGTGTGTGTGTGTGTGTGTGTGTGTGTGTGTGTGTGAGTGTGTGTGTATTTGTATATAAATCAAATCTCAAAGTGTGTGAGTGTGTCAGCTACTTGGGTAGGGACAATAAGCACTGGTTGGACAGAGAGGGTACTGGAGGTTTTGGCTTGACCATTCAGCTGAGATCTCAACCATATATCTTTGCCAGTGAGGAGTCTTATTGACGATCTGGAGAAAGAGGCAGAAACCAACCCCAGACTGACCATGATCTCTGTGTGCTCTTAAGGGAAATTGCACTTTACTTTGTGTGTACTTGTTATCTTCCCATTGTGTACGTCCCTCACTGTTGCCAGTGGTGAGGATTGAGGCTCCTTGATTACTGGGTCAGTGCAGGGGCATCACAGAGTTTTTATTTGAATGCAGAACAGAAACTGCTGTTAAAAAGGGTTAATTAGTAGGGCATATAAAATATTGCACAATAACTACAGGAATCAATCAGAGGAATTTAGAAAAGTTTGGGAAGAGAGATTGGATAAGCAGTTCCTAAGTAAACAATGGAAGGACGTTTGTATGGCTCCCAAAAGTGCAACAAAATCTAGAACATTTAGCATTTTTCCTTGGATGTGTATTGATAGGTATTTTATACCCCAAGTAGACTCCAAATAATTTTTCCTCAGTTAGATGGCAAATGTTGTAGGTGTGACAGGGAAGAAAGAGGAAACCGGGAAAATATATACTAGGAGTGTAATGAGTTGACAGACTTTAAAAATTCTGTACAGAGTACTGTCAGAAATATTGGGTGAGCAAATGGGTGTAACTAAGGAAATTATGTTTTGAGCTGTTATACAGGATCTGAATTGCCTAGACATAGTAAGGCCTTGTTACATTTAATTCTGGTGGCTGCCAAAAAAGCAATTAATAGAAAATGGAAATCAAAGTTTAAACCAACTGTATTTGAAGTAGTGAATATTGTAACAGAGAGAGAAAAGAACTGGAAGTTGGATTTTTAGAAAAGTGTAGGAGCAAATTACATAGAAAAAAATGAAAATTGTGGGAGCATCACATAAAGAATAATATTTTGGAGGAGGATTGATGTTTAAGGGAAGGCAGGAATGTGGGAATTGATCAGTTTATATAATATTGGCTTGATAATTGTATAAAAGAATATATGTCATGTATAATGTTTGTAACTGTAAATATGTTAACATGATTTGTTTTCTTTTATATAAATGTATGTTTTCCTATGTCTTAAGTGATAATTCAATAAAGGTGTTAAAGAAAAAATACAGTCTATCTTAAAGACAAACCTGTATTAACATTTTTTAATATTGTGTTAAATTTAAAGATTATTAATCCAAATATGCATTGCAAGTGTTTTAGACATAATTATTTAAATACAAGTGAACCAGATAAAGGATTATTTTTAGAAACTGTAAAAAAAATACATTCTCTGTATTTTGTAAAATATTCTGTTGGACATTTTTACACATACCATCTAGAAATAGTTAAATTAATGAAGGGGGACACAATCTATGCTGGAGATGAGAAGGAACTGGTAAGACAGACTAGCAACATTATTTTATTTTATAAATTACATGAATTTTGAGTGAAATTTCAAATTATTGCATATTCACTTTGGTGGACAAATTCTAAATGAATAAATGGTTACTATTTTATGCACAAACTCTCTCATAAGTTGTAAAAGACCAGCCCTGTGATTCACAAAAATCCCTCTGCAGCAGACCTCTCACCCTCTTAGAACAATAATTCTGGCCAAAGCCAAAAGTAATGGAGAGGGCAGAGACCCCAAATCAGGGACATATTTTAAGTATTGCACTTATAAACACAGAAAGTTGCTAGAATAATAGGTTTTGCATTAGCATGTATTCTTTTGAAGGATACAAGTCTGAAACTCATATGGCTTTAATCCTCAATGATTTGCCATTAAACCACACATTTTAGGAGGAACATACCATAAATATGAGGTAAAACATCTAGACATTCTACAAAATGTTTGACAGTTAAGAGATATGTCTCTGCGGGTCTACTTCACTTGACCTAAAATTCATTTGACTGACTTTCATTTGACCGAAACCCAAATAACCTAAATTTCAAATTACCGACAACTCGTTTGACTGGCTCTCATTTCACTGACTTTTAAGACATAGACTTGTTATGGGTTTCCCTTCACCTGTGATTTGCTTGTGATAAAAATAATTACTGTAACTTACAGTGCTGACTGTCAGAATACCGATAGTCATGTAGAAAGTAATTGTAGTGTTTCTAAATGTGGGTTTGTCTCTTTACATTTTTATGGGAAGTATCTAAAGTAATTTTGCGAATGTTATTTGAGTTCTCAGCAATGGTGGCAGCGTATAGAGTACTGTAAGGCAAGTTAAAGGTATATGCCCTTTTCCCCACTGTAGTGTGATCCTGGAGTTAGTATATATAATTAGGGGGGGTGTAGGGGGCATAGCCCCCCCAAGTAGTTTGGTTGTACATTGTCCAGTTTCTGTTAAGAGGTTAAGTAAGTAGTTTTAAGTTCTGGAAAGAGTTAGTTATTGGTGTTCCAAGTGTGCATGTCTATGGTTTAAGATTTAGTATGTTGAAATTCAGCGTTGTAAGTGTCGGTGAAATGAGAGTCAGTCAAATGAGTTGTCAGTAATATGAAATTTAGGTAATTTGGGAGTCGGTCAAATGAAAGTCAGTCAAATGAGTTTTAGGTCAAGTGAAGTAGATCCTTCTCTGCCCACATTAAGTGGCTGCCATGTTTGGTCATTTAGTAGAACAGAGAGACTATCTGATTCAGATACGTGTTAAAGCCGGATGGAGAACTAACACAGTAGCAGCTCATTTCTATGTCACTGAATTGAACATGGCTCTATCAGATCTGACTGCACTAATACTCCCCCTACCAGCACATGCAAGCGGTAGCAAAGGCATTCCCCTACATGTGCACAGACACACACACACATACAGAGTCAGCATTCCCTACCTAACTCCTGTAGTATGACTACCCAGACAGACAGACAAACACAGATTCATTCAGGTGCATTTCTGCCCCTGCAGACATGTACAAAAATGTCCCCATACACACATACAGATGTTTACATACATGTCTATACTATACTTACTTGCAGCATGACTATTCCCATTAGAGTGAATGGGTGAATGCTGTCAAAAGACAATATTCATCTTTTCATCGTAGAGAAAAAAAGTAACTTGGCAGAGCAAATCTTTTTAATTGCTGTGCAGCATTAAATGGGAGCTGCTACCATTTCAGAGAGCGAGCATATAGTTAATTAGCATTAGTTATTCCCCCAGACTGCAACATTAGCATTCAGCTTGTCTTGCAAGACCAGTCTCCGTTTTACAATCCCTACAAGGGGAAATTCATAGTGGAGGACTTATCGTTGAATCAGAAAAGCTTACCATGATACAGAAACGTCCTAAGTTAAAGCTTTCACATCATGTTAAGCCTTTTTGAATTCTGCCCCAGGTACTTCTCCTTAGGTGCCTATTAGCAGTGTCAAAAAGAGTAATTGCCCTTATTTACTGAATTTATTGTTATTAACTAATACAGTGTATAACAAAGAAAACACTTTATAAATGAAAGCAAATGATGATACAATGAACCTAAAACAGTGCCTTAAATTAGCAATGTTATTGTCAAAATATTAAAATATGTGAACTTAAGTAATTATATTACCTGAATAATGAATCTGAATTTAGAATATGTCAATATAACTTATATTGTTTATTGAAACTAAAAATTTGCCGTACATTGTAAATAAAGCATATAGCTAGTTGTATAGTATCAGTATTAGGGCAGAATATGCTAGTTTAGACTAAATAATCAATAGAATTTTTGATCACTAATGTAAGGAATTATAGTACTATGTAGTAATGTTTAAATTGTATAAATGTAATTTCATTAACACAAAATTAATAACAATAAAAAAATTGTAAAATGAAGGGCACTCTGTCAGAGAAAGATAGTAGTGAGTAAACAACTGCATTCTGAATCAAGCAGCCAATTTAAAATGTTTATAATACCTACTCCTGATCCACACACAAGTACACACACACACACACACACACACACACACACACACACACACACACACACACACACACACACACACACACCTTAGAAAACAAATGTGTTCTTTTATTTAAAGTTGCCATTATTCCTGTAGCCATGTTTTCAGCTACTCCAGCTCTCACACTCTGTAGCAGTATATTACTAAATATTCCAGTTTTACTCCTAAAAGTCTGGACTGCATTTATTGCAAAACAGTAAGATCTGGTCTCTCTTCAGAACCATTTTTTATTTTTCCTAAATGATGTTAACGCAATTCAGCTCTTAAGGTTGGCTCTTCAGATGAATTATTTTATCAAATACTCCTGATCACACAAATTTTGTGTTGGAACCCACCATTGTCATAACCTTAAACAGCTAGGATGGCTGGAGCTACCCAATCAACTTCTTTTACATCAGCTTACTATCACCCACAAGTCCCTCTATCATCCTAGTAATACCCCAACTCTCACTAGCCTTATCATTCCATACAAAAATCTTACAACTCTACGCTCAGCAAACAAGCTACTAGTATCTATGCACAAATCCAGTAATAAGTCAGGAGATTCACTGTTCTCAAATACAGTGGGGAAAGCCTGGAACCTTCTTCCTACTGAACTTACATCCCTCACTTCGACACAACTCTTCAAAAAGCAACTCAAAGAATACCTTAAAACTCACTGGTTATGCCCATGTACTTATCCAGACTAATAATTCACTGCCTCCTTTTGTCCACTGTACTCTCTTCTCACATCTTTAGCCTCAATGATAATGATCTGTAAGTGACCTAAAGTTTGTTTGCTTTTTTCTTACTTCTTCTCATGCACCTCTGCAGATCACAAACTTCCTTTGCAAGATTACTACTGTTAGAATCATGTCTTTTGTTTGTATATGCAAGTAGAATTATTACCATACTGCTATATAAAATTGCCTTTTAGCCTAAAATTTGAGTGTACTCATTTTAATATTATCTGTTTAGCAGAGCTTATCTCCCTGGGCCTCTACTGAAAATGGACATGCATCCAGTTAGACTAGCCCGGTCAACAAATGTAAAATAAATAAAAATAAAAAAATACATAACAAAATGCTTATCACTGGAGACCTGATCAGAGGCTTGAATATAACCTTCTATGTGCCTTCGTATTTCAACACTATGATTATAGTTTGGGTAGCATGATACTTCAGAATTAAAAAGGTATGACCTTACAAAATGCATATTGTGAGATTAAGTTTTGCATCTCATACTGGAAAAAATTCACAAATTGTAACAAAGCCAAACTTTAATACAGTAAGTCAGTGTTATGTCAGACACAAGTATGTAAATTGACAAACATGCTAAAATCGCGCTACTGCTATGTACATCCTTAAAATTAACACCGCTGTTTGTGGAGAACACTCTAATTTGATATATAGTACATGTTCGCAGGACAACAAAAAGCTGAGTAGCATAGTTATCCTACTGTGCTGCCAAGCAAACTGCCAGTTAGTAGTATACAGATAGGGCTTTAGAAAAGAAACATGTATGAAATGCATATAGGAAATTGTTACAAAAACATCTGAAAACACCATCCTTTAGAGTATGGGAGTGCATGTCAGTTCAGTGTTGTCCTAGAACAGATAATTTGTAGGGAACTGCTGCTCCTGCAATTTCTTTCACCCCCAATATCAGCATGCCCTGTGTTGGCGGCCTGTGCTAATCTCTCCTCAATGTGGCTACACAATCTACATCTCATCCCAGAACTTTACATGGGTCACCTCAGCTGTACCAATGACCCAGTACTATCGGTAACTCACTCTCTGTCTCCTTGTGTTTGTGTGTGTGTGAATATATCTACATAACTATGTATATAGACACACACACACACACACACACACGCACACACGCACACACGCACACACGCACACACACACACACACACACACACACACACACACACACACACACACACACACACACACACACACACACCCGCACGCACTGGCTATAATCAATAACCTCAGCGTTTAGTGGATGCTTACAGGTTCTAAACGTAGGAACAATTTATCTGACTGGTTAGTAGGACAGACAAGTCTTGGCTCAACAATCTTTGTACCTCTTTTCTCTTTTGGCAGTTAAAGCAAAAATTCTGCATTCTAAATAACTAGAAACAGTGTCTTTTTTCAGAAAAGGACTTTTAAATAAAAACATATGGGACTTATTTTCAGCAAATGACATTAATTCACTGAAAGTACCTGTTCTCAAAAGTCAGAGCACCGTAAGAATTCATTATATTTATATTGTGCCTGCCATGCTGATTTTCTTGGAGTGCTATAGAATATTCAAGACAGGGAATGTTTATCTGTAGTTATAATCAGATGAAAAGCCAAGCTATAATGTGTATAGATTTTCTGGCAACATATATCCATTTGAAACATTTAATTTTTCTTCTTTGTATGTGAAAGTATATATAGTTGCAGCGTGAATGTGGTGTCTAAAAATTATCCAGCCAGCTTATACTTTATTATTTTGACAGTTCTCTTTCACAGCAGAGAAATATAATGTTTTATTCCTGATTATTTTATTGTTTTAATATGTTTATTTGCCACCTCTGGAGAAAGCTATTGGTAAGTATATTGAGCAACTGAAAATCAGTTACGTAAGCAATAATGCCTGACAGGGTATGTGTTAATGTGTAATGAATGCCCGCCCAGGGATGCTATGAGGCCCAACACTGCAGGCAGAGGGCCTCTACTCCCCTGGAGGGCATAATACACACACACACACACACACACACACACACACACACACACACACACACACACACACATTCACTTTTTTCTATTTATTTTTTTACACTCGCTAAACAGCAAAAACACTACTTAGTGAATGTAAAATAATTGCTGCCGTTAGTTTTTTTCTGTCCGAGCTCCACTGCAGCTTGATAGGCTGCCTTGAAGCATCAGACTCATTTTTCAGCAGGCATTACTTGTACATTAATGTCCTGCTGGAGAACGTTTGTTCTCCATTCAGGATGTACAGTTTGCCCATTCTCTAACAGTTTGTTCAAGTCCTAGTTGTATCCCATGTCCCAGTATGCTCCACTGTCAAATAGCAATGAGAGAAACAGGAAATTCCAATCATGAAGACAATTATGCCATGTTCCACAGCTTTGAGGGACTGAGCCCTGACAGTAATACAGCTGGCCAGAGTTGAGTTAGTGGCTAGGATACTGGAAGGGCCTGGCCGAGGAGGTGGCAGAAAGTGGTCTTCATCAGCTCACATATATTGGGGGAGAGTTGGGGGTTCTTCTTACAGTTGGATTGAAGACTTCTGAGTATTTAATAGTTGTGAGCAGAATACAATTTATAGCAAAGGCGAAAGCTTCAGCATGCACATCATTCTTTGTAGTAATGCCAGTGGTATCCCATGCACACTGCACCCTAGTTAGGTTTTCCCTCCCCTCTCCTTGTATTCTTAACAATCCCAGTCCTCAGACATATATGATGCATGTCTCCTGACTATCACCCCAAGGAAAGTAGGAAGAGTGATCTCAACAGAAGAAGGAATGTTAAGACGATGCTTTCCCTGATGCGGGAGAGGACACCTGCTTTAAAGCTTATGGCAGGACTGTGTTGCTCCTGCTGCAGTAGGAAAATTAATAGGTTGATGGAGGTATATGATGGATGACAGCAATAAAGGGCATTGGTCCAAAAAACTGAAGAGAATTTTATGGGTGCTTTCATGAAAAAAATAACACTTTTAAAGTTATAACAGATAAAAAAAACAATTCTATAGACTGAAGAAGTTTATGGTCTGTGAAGTATCAGCAATGTCATTGATTCAACAAGTAGCACACTTGTCTTTCATACTGGAAGATCAGAAGACTGCAGGTTTTACCTGCATAACTGGCAACTAGATTAATTTATTGCAAATACTGACACTGCAGTGCAGCATTGGTGAGGTGCTGCATTCCAAAGTGTGCTGCCCTCCAGATGAGACATTTAACTGAGATCTCTTCTGCCTGAGCTGGTGGTAACCAAAGCAGATGTAAAAGATGCCTAATACTTATTTGAAAATAGTAGGGGAATTTCCACAGTGTTCTGGCCAAATTTCACCTAGTCAGTAAGAACACCACCCCAAATCACCCCTGAGACGTGGACTAACCCAGTCAGCAAAGTGTAAATAAAATAAAACAAATAAATTATATGCGGAGAAACAAGCCATGCATTCCAGACATGTATTAATACCTGCAATAACAATGATTGCCAGGATATTACACTTTGAGAGGTATGCACGAATAATTATGACCGCAAGAGCAATATTGAAATGTCATCAATATACATATATATCTTGAGAAGTATAATGTTCTGGTAATGGCTATTCTATTTATTTTCTTTTATGTTTTTTTTTCTGAATTTGAGAAAAAATGAGAATGAATTCAAATGTTTCTTAAAATAATGGAAATGGCTTCATTTTACCTCTCCAGTTTCTTTTGCATTTCTTAGACTATACATGCCAAAAAGCTATGTTCTACATGTTTTTCTTTTAATTATAAGTGGATGTGTTTAGCAGTATTCCTTTCTGATGGTACCCCCCACGTCTTTGTGCAAAGGGGTTGTGTACATATTCTGTTACATCAGCATTTGTAGGAGAGCATAACAGGGCTACTGACTTACTGAACTTTTTCATATAAGGGTATTCCATATATTAGACAGTAACACGGTTTGCTGGTTAGTATAAGGCAACTCTGTGTTACTAAAATACAGCAAAGATAACTTGCATAGTTAGATGCTTGAATATCCTAGAAAAGTCACAGATAAATGTCTTCCAAGGTAAAAAAAAATATTAAAAAATATTATAAAAATGTCAGTGCAGCTAGTACTGCTTATATTCAATTTAGACTGTGAACAAACTTTGTCTGATTGTCATGAGTGGATGCAAAATCTTGATAAATATATAATTACAATAAGTATTACTGGGAAGACATATCTGATATCTTGGCAGCTGAGACATATGAATACAATGATGTCAAGGCAATTATGAGCAATTATTTTGACCCCCTAAGAAAGAAAAAAATATAGACACACGCACGCACGCACACACACACACACACACACACACACACACACACACACACACACACACACACACACACACACACACACATGTCAGTGTGAGATTCAATGATAGCTCCTAATTTGCAATCATCTGCAAATTTAGTCAGCCAAAGACCACTGACATTGGCCTTGACTTCTGAGAAGTAAATGTAAAAAAGGGCCAGTCCAATGACTAATGACTGAAGGGGAGGGGTGCCTGAGATAACACAATGTGGCCACCAGTATTAACTACCGCTGGAAAGTGCACATCTGTAGTCACAGTAGTTAACAGCGATTCATAGGCATAAAGTCTTTTTCACTGCAGCTAATGTGTCTATAAATCACAAATACAGGACTTTTTTAATGCAGCCCTTAACAAGAGTGACAGAGATTTTAATGAATCCTCAGGAATATATATATATATATATATAGATATATATATATATTTTTTTATTCCTTGTTGACTGGGCTAGCCTCACTAGGTTAGTGGCATCTTTTCAGGGGAGACCCAAGCTGGTATTTATACTACTAATGGAAATTTGGACAGGGCAGCTGGGAATTTCCCCTACTTGTCATTATTGTGAGTGGGACCCATTTTGCATGAGTGTTTCCTGTTCCAGGGGTAGAGACAGCCTGAAGAAACAGGGAGGCAGATGGAGAGAGAAGAGACATTGGAGTGGTGAAAGAAATAGAGGAGAAAGCCAATATCTTCTTCTTCTTTTGGCTTTCTCCCGGTTAGGGGTCGCCACAGTGGATCACCTGTCCGCTCATGATTGGCAGTGGAGTTTTACACTGTTGAGTTGCCAGCCCGGTGCCCAACCTTCCACAGAAGGCACACACACTTACACACACTCACGCCTAGGGCCAATTTAGAGTGTCAAATCCACCTACAGCATGTCTTTGGGATGTGGGAGAAAACCGAAGCACCCGGAGGAAACCCACGCGACCACAGGGAGGACATGCAGACTCCGCACAGAAGGCGCCCCAGCCGAGGATCGAACTGGAGAACCTCTTGCTGTGAGGCGGCAACGCTAACCGCTGCACCACCGCGGCCGTCAGAGGAGAAAGCCAATACGGAGACATGAAAATGGGTGCAGGATTCTGAGGAGATGTTTCATAGAAATCTATTTGATGGAGAGAAGTTGGCAAATGGTGGATGTATAATTATAACCCTCCAGTCAGGATGGTTATGGGATGACTGAGCCAGAAAATGAAGCATGACTTTCCTGGGGGGACATTATGGAGAAAATAAAAAAGGACGATGCAGAGACATTCCTGAAAAATAGTGTTGAGATAGAAAAGAAAACATATGCAGAGAAAGTAAAAGAAAGTGAAGGGGGAGTAGCAGAAAAGACAAAAGTGGAAGAAAATGAAAAATGGAAGTATGTGGTAAGGATTCAAAGTAAAGAAGACAAAGAAATGGACAGGTATGAAGTGTGGGGCACTTTAATAGTTCCTTTGAGTGTAAAAGCACATGAGGTAAGAGCATTTCATTTATTCTTATTAACAGAGACATTTTGTGACATTATATTTGAGACTGTTTTTTCAGTGGAAAATTTTCTTAGAGAATATGAAAAAAAAGAAAGACTGTAACTCATGGAATCTTTATGTGATAAAAGGATTTAACAGGGAAACCAAAAAGAAAATGAATGTACAATGTTTACCAGAAGTGGAAAGACAGACTTTGAAAGGACACTTGAAAACTTTATGTAAAGAAGTACCAAACATTGCACAAATTTATGATAAAAGGGGTTTATGGACTTGTGGAAGGGATTGTAATACTGTGTTAAAAATAGAAAGAGAAAAAAATATATACATATACCAAGTATGATAAAGGTGGAGGGGAATAAGGGTGTTGTAAAATACTTAGGACAACCCAAAACTTTTTTTTCTAGAAAAGAAGGACATTTGATAGGTAACTGTGAAATGAGAAAATGCTCTATTTGTGGGTAAATGCAACATAATGCCAAAAATTGAAATGTTATAAATGTAACAAAATTGGACATTTATGGATGGATTGTAAAATGAAAATAAGAGTAAGAAAAAAGAAAGAGAAGAAAACGAGCAAAGAGAAGCCATTTTGGAAGTAGTACAAACAGAAGAACAATTAGATGAGAAAAAAGAATGAACCAAGACAAAACCCAAGTAACACCCAGTCAGCCGGGATATTGAGAACGTTTCTAAATTCACTCAAAAAATGTCAGAACTCCAAAACATACAAAAATGAATTTATTTTGTAAAGTTAAGTACTTTCATTCCATTAGCACTGGGACTTTATCAGAACTGATAAAAAAATCTTCTTACAAATATTTAAACCTTAGTAACACATCAAAATAATCTCATTTAAATTATACTAATAATTTGTGTTACAGCAATGCTAAAAAACACATATAAAAATAAGGCAAATACATTACAACAACTCCCGGGCTGTGTACTACATGAACTACAAAATGAACTGGCACCTCACCTAAGTGTCATGTTTAATCATAGCCTCACCTCAGGCTTTGTGCCCACTGAGTGGCGCACAGCCACAGTTATCCCACTTCACAAGGGGGGATTCATCTTGGATCCTGGGAACTACCGTCCCATCAGTCTGACGAGTTTGATCTGCAAGGGGCATGGAACGCATTATCATGGAACTTATAAACAAAGACATTGGCAACCTTCAAACACTGGACCCCACCCAGTTTGGGTTCGTGAAGGGCTGATCTTGTCTCCTGAACCTGATTGACTTCTTTGAATCAGTCTCCAGAGCTGTGGACGAGGGTAAGGTGGTCTACACAGCCTATCTGGACCTCGCCAAGGTCTTCAACACCATCCCCCACTCTGGAATCATAGATAAACTTACTAAGCTGGGCATAAATCCCTATGTCACTTGATGGGTTGCCAACTGGCTTACTGACAGAACCCAGACTGTAAAAGTAGCCAACTCCAAATCCAGCTCCAGACAAGTGACAAGTGAAGTACCTCAGAGTTTAGTCCTGGGACTGCTCTTGTTTGGCATCTACTTCTCTGAAGTACAGGCCAACACTAAGGGACTCTGGCTAACAAAGTTCACAGATGACTGCAAACTGGGAGCCATTACTGAATCCCCAAATGATGTGACTAGTCTACAAAAGGGCCTTACAGAAACAGATGCTTGGTGCCAGAGCCATGGGCTCAAGCTTAATGCCAAGAAATGTATAGTTATCCCCTTTGGGAAAAAACATGTACCCATGAATTACCACATAGGTGGCAGTACACTAAACACCAAAAGTGTGATAAGAGACTTGGAGACACAGGTGGACAGTGGTCTCACCTTTGATAACCACATCGCCGCAACAGTCAAGAAATCCTTCTATGTGGCACACCTCATCACCAAGGGTTTTTCATCCAGAAAAAAGGAGGTCATTGTTCCACTGTACTCATCCCTCATTAGACCCATTATAGAGTACAATGCCCCATTTGGTATGTACCTCACAAGACATCTGCAACTGCTGGAAAGGCCGCAGAAATACCTCATTAAAAGAATCACAGGCCTAAAGCAGATGCCCTATGCTGACCGTCTAAAAAACCTCCAGCTATATTCTGTGGCATATCGTCTACTCAGAGGTGATTTCTGCTTAATATACAAGGCCATGTCAAAACCTGAGCTGTTGGATATGTTCCACTTAAAGAAATCCCAATCCCTCAGAGCCACATGCTCCAGGGATCTAAACCTTGTCATCATAATGAACAAAACATGCTGGAGGTATAGGTTCCTGACCCAGAGACTCCCCATATTCTGGAATAGACTGCCCATACATGTCAAGCAGAGCGCCTCCTTGGCCCTCTTCAAAAGGAACCTTGACGATTGGATGGGAGATAGGAAATTCACCCCGGGGATCACATCAGTTACCCTGCTAGACAGAGGTCCAGAGAAGTAAATATTGTGGGAAGAAATATCCATGGAATTGTTATGGCTAGGCTTGTATAGGCCCAACGGCTGATAGCCTAGTACCAACCTATGAACCTATGAACCTATGAGAACTATCACAATTTGGCAGCCTGTAATTTTAACACACTAAGTGTAAAATGTGACTATATGACAGTTCTATTCTGATCTAAGAATCTGGTGTTGCTCCCAATAACATAATATTAAATTGGCATATGGGGGGCACATGCTGCCCCCATTGTAACATCTGCTACCTGCTTGAAATGCTCCCCCTCAAACTATAAGAAATTATTAAGAAGCACTGTTTCCATTAATTCTGTCAAGTTCCCACTATGAGTTCAGATTGGAGGGTGCATATGATTGCAACACCTTTGGAGTTGTGTACATTGCTTTCTTTGATTTTTTACATCAGTTTTATGTTGGCAAAACATAGCTGGTTTTAAAAAACTGCATTTATGAACACTATTATGACATAAAGAACCATAATGAGACAATGCACTCTTTAAACATACCTTAAAATGTAAGGAGCATAAGAAGTTTTTTTTTTGTACTAGAACAGGTAATAAGAAATGTGAGAGATGGGGTTTGGGAACACAGACCAGAATACCATGAATTATTATGGCAACTTAGGCTTGATGCAAGTTTTATCCAGGATTAAACAAGTTTTTTTTCAATAAGTAGTTTGTTAAAATGATAGGCTACCAAATTGTGATAGTCCTTATTTTAAATATAATTTGATTTAATGTATTTGTATTATTTTTATATGTGTTTTTAGCATTGTCATAACACAGATTATTAGTATTAATTAAATGAGATCATTTTGATTTGCTGTCCTAGTAACATGATGTTTTTATCATTTCTGATGAAGTCCCTGTGTGTTAATGGGATGAAAGTGCTTACAAAATAAAATAATCATGGTTTCAGGATTTATAATTATAATCACCCGATTGTTGAAGATAGATATTTTAGTCTGTTTAGTAAAGGGTTCATATTTGCCCCAAAGTTTAATTATGATACAGCAGACCTATTGATCAATCTTAAGCTCTACATAAGAAAAGTGAATTTAAAGATATTTTTTTATAATCAGCCCACTAACAGTGAGAATGTTAGCACTGCAGACCTGGTACTTATAACAGGTGTCAATATTATGCCATCGAAACATGTTAACATCAAACACCACATTGTCGACAAGTATTCAGCAAAATTCACTTCCGCGATTCGCTGAATACTTAAAGGGCAAAGAAATACTTGCCCTGCAACCCAATGGAACTAAATCTACCTAAACCAACCCAACTCTGAGATCACACTACAGTGGAGAAAAGGGCAAAATTGTGTAGTCGGCCAACTACATATTTGCCCTTTAAGTATTCAGCAAATCATGGAAGTGAATTTTACTGAATACTTGTCAATGATGTGGTGTTTGATGTTAATGTGTTTCAAATGAGTAATATAGACCCCTTATAACCCACCACTACACCCAACGCTCCAATTATTTGAAAAGTTTTGTGAGAAAGATTTAAGGAGATGGGTGTAACAACAATTTGCAACTGGGGCAAATTAAGACAAAGATGAGCTATGTTTAATGAAATAACTTGTAAAACAGTGAGATGTAAGAATTATGAAGCCAGACAAAGGTGGTGATGTGGTCCTAATGCATGCTATCTATTATGTAGCAAGAATATAGAGAATACTTAACAATAAGTTGCAATATTTCTTATTATAAGATTGATTTATATTTAAAGAATTTACTTGATCGGGGTGAGATTGAATACAAGCTTTACATGTTTTTAAGGGATGACCATTCATTAATTCCAGCCATTTTTGGTATCCTTAAAATCCACAAGAGCATTTGTGATCCCCCATGTGACCAATAGTGGCAGCAGCTGGATCAAAGACACATCTGCTAGCTATATACATTGATGACACTTTAAAACATTTTTTTAAAAGTTATCTGTATATTCTTAGAGATCCATGGGACTATTTAAGTCAGATTAAAGATGAATTCTACCATAATGAATGGTTCTTAGTTGCTATTGATGTAGAAGATTTATTTTCTTGTATCTCCCACAGTATTGTCTTGGAATGGTTTAAAGAAGCCTGCCTCAAAATTAACAGTCTTGAGAACAGGGACATTACTATACTTGTAGAATTAATGGAAATGGTACTTCTTAATAATTTCCTATACTTTGAGGGGGAGCATTTCAAGCAGGTAGCATATGTTGCAATGGGGGCAGCTTCAGCCCCTCATATGCCAATTTAATATTATGGTATTGGAAGCAATACCAGGTTCTTAGATCAGAATACAATTGTCAGATGGTCAGATTTTTATGTTTCTTAGATGATATATTTATAATATGGAAAGGTAGTGTAAATCAGTTAGAGAATTTGATTACTTCCCTTAATTCTACTACTTATTTCTTGCAATTTACTTATACATTCTCTGTGGAAGACATTAACTACCCATATGTAACATTGTTAAAAGATTTCCATCATCATAAATTTAACTCCAGATTATATAGAAAGCCTATGTTCTCTAACACGTTTGCATTTTTCTAGTAACCACCCTTTCTATCAGAAAAAAGTCCTGTTAATGGTCAGATGGTATGGGTGTCTAGGATAGTTTCACAGGATGTCCAAGGTATGCTGGAGATTAATAAGTTGATACATATGTTCATCACCAGAAGCTACCTGATTAAATTGTTAAATAAAATTAAATATGAAGTATATAAAAAATGCTATGAGAATTTTTACCCGATATTAGATAGACCTCTGGATAACACTGCTACACAGAGGTCATAGACGACCAATTATGATCATACTATGATCATTAAGTATGGAAACTGAAGTAGTAAAATCAGACAAATAGTTACTAACAACCGGAAAGTGATTGACCATGACTCCAATGTTAGCAAAATTCTTGGTAGTGGTCCCCATTTTGTTTATAAGAGGCACCTGAATCTTAACGAAAGGTTTGAAAGAGGTAGCAGTTGAAGGATCATAGGAAAAAACAAGTTAGTGAAGTTAGGGATGACTAAGTGTGGTTGCTGTCAGCAGTGCAAGTATATTTACAAAGGGCAATTTTTGAAACTGATGAGTTCCCACTATGAGTTTAGATTGGAGTGTGTATATGATTGCAACACCTTTGGAGTTGTGTATATTGCTTTCTGTGATTCTTGCCATGGGTTTTATGTTGGCAAAATGGAGCAGGTTCTAAAAAATGTATTTATGAACACTGTTATGACATATAGCATCATAATGAGAACAATGAACTCTTTAAACACACTTTACAATGTAAGGAGCATAAGAACTTTTTTTTACTAGAATAGGTCATACAAAATATGAAAGGTGGAGCTTGAGAATACAGACTAGTATACCATGAGTTATTATGGCAGCTTAGGTTTGATGCAAGTGTTTATTCAGGATTAAACAATATTTTATCAATAAGTAGTGTGTTAAAAGTATGGGCTGCCAAATTATGATAGTCCTCATTTGAAATCTAATTTGCTTTAATGTATTTGTATTGTTTTTATATGTGTTTTTAGCATTGTCATAACACAAATTATTAGTATTAATTAAGTGAGATTACTTTGATTTGCTGTCCTATTCACATGATTTCCTGTTACTAGGGTTTAAATGTTTGTTAGAAGATTTTTTTATCAGTTTTGATAATGTCCCTGTATGTTAATGGGACTAAAGTGCTTAACTTTACAAAATAAACTAATTTTTATATGTTTTGTAGTTCCAATGTTTTTCGAGTGAACTTGGAAGCTTTCTCAGTCTCCTGACTGACTGGGTGTTACTTGGGTTTTGTCTTGGTTCATTGTTTGTTTAAACTCAAGGTTTTCTCTCTCTCTTCATTTTGGTTCTGAGGAAAAAAAGAATAATAGAGAGAACATAGATGAAGGTTCTGAAATAAGTGATAAAGAAGGCATAAATTGGGAGATAGTAAAATGTAAAGGGACAAGTACAAAAGAAAATATAAGAAATAGATGCATGAAAATATAAATAGCTAATATTTGTAGACTGATATAATGATTAAGGTGTTTGACTCACAGACACTAGGTACAATGTTTAATTCTCACTTTTGGGAGGGAAAGTGGCAAGACTTAAAATGGTCCTTTAATGCAGCTTTCCTAGTAATTAGCTATGATCCTATGAAACCTTGAATTTAAGGAAAAGAGAAAATGAAAATTTTAGAGTGTTTTCTATAAATATGAATTGCATTAAGAATATAGTAAGAAAAATAGGGATTTTGCAGTGGTGTAATACATGTGATGTGGACATAATTATATTAGAAGACACAAGATTTTTAACAAATGAAGAAATATTACAAACAGCGAAACTATGGGGAGGAAAGATAATCTGGAATTTGGGAAATGAGAGATGTTCTGAAATACCTATATTCTTTAGAAATACAGTAAGGATATTAGATGTAAGTTTAGCAAAGTGGGAAGATTAACCATTGTACTGTAGATTTAAAATGGAAAGAACAAGTATATAGAATTTCAATGTTACATGCTTATACTAATTGTAAACACAGGGAAAGCTTATTTCATCAGATTTTAGACTGTGTAGTGATGAATATGAATATTATGATAACAGGAGACTTTAACTGTGATTTAAGAAGCAAGAGTAAAAGGAAAGGAACAGATATAAAAATGTTTAAAGTTTTAAGATGTGATAAGTTAAAACTTTGGACAAAAAATCATGGACTTACAAATGGGGTATGTATACAACTGAAATAGATTATTTTTATAGAATCAGAAGGTTTAGTTATAGGAGAAGGGGAAGTAGTTGAAACAGGATTTTTTGATCATCTTGCAAAGTGGCTAGAAACAAATAAAGGAAAATAAGGAATACATAAAAATAGGCAAAGAATAAAAAAGATAAATGAGAAAGCATGGAATGAAGAGAAGAGGAAAAGAGATTAGTAATATGGTTACAGAAATATCATATTACTATAAGAACATTTTATATAATTGGTCTGAATGGTGAATGATATTTAAGGAAAATATAAAAAATACTATACTTTTACAGTGGCAATATGATTTGAGAAAAGTAGAGAAAGAAACATATAAAAGAATATATACAGATGCATTGGAAGATTTAGAACATAATGATAGAAAGCACTTTGAGAAAGAAAAAGAAATCAGGAAAAAATGCAAGAATTATTGTTTAAGAAAAGTTATTTTTACAAGGTAAAAGAAAAAAAATACTCAGTTACTTAAGCAGATTAGTAAAGTGATATGGTAGTGTAATGAGAGAAATAAAAAATGCAAAAAGAGAAGTAGAAGGAACTCAGGAAAAGATTATGAATAGTGTAGCACAATATGTACAAGAAATGTTTAAAGAAAAAAGAAGGTAGTGAAAATAACATGGAAACTAAAACAGTTAACAGAAAAAGAGAATAAGGAGTTGGAAACGGAGGTGTCGATAAGAGTTAGATAAAATATTAGGACAAGTAAATATAGATTTGGCTGCAGGGCAAGATGGAATAGGGTATGAAATTCATAAATTTAATAGATTGGCAAAAATATTTTTAAAGATATTGAATGAATGGTTAAATAAAGGTTTTATATATAAATAATTATGTAGTGAAATATTTAAATTCATATGGAGGAAGGAAGGTAGAAGGCAATTAAAAAATTGGAGACCATTAGCACTAAATTATAATGGTTATAAGATCTTTATGAAAATAATACAAAAGAGATTTGAAACTAAAATGGAAAGTATTATGGAAGATAGTACATATATAGTATAAAAGGGAAGGGTTGTCAAGAATTATCAGTGATAGTTAGAGAAATTGTGGATGATATTATAAATAGTAAAGAAAAAGTGAAAGTCATGATAGGCAACCTTAATAAGGCATTTGATACAATTGGACATAAAATATTATGGGTAATATTATAGGTAATAATGGTAGAATATAATATAAGTGAGAAAGTTAGTAAATTATGTACGTCACCATATAGTAATGAAAAGATAAAAATACTTGTAAATGGCTGGTTAAGCCAAGAGGTGCATATGAAGATTGATATAAGACGGGGATGCCCAATGAGTTATATACTATTTGCATTAGTTATAAATGTGACAGTATATGAAATAAATTATAAAATTAAGGAGGCAGTGTGTATAGTGCCTGAATGGTTATGAATTTCAGTCATGTTAATGTATGCAGATGATATTATAATAATTACAAAATACAAAATGTGGATAAAATAAGTAATTCTTTGCACAAATGAGTGTCTAGATGTGATAGACATGGCTTTAAATAAAGAGAAAAATAAAGGTTTAAGTGATATAGTAAAGATAGGGCATATATATTTTATCAGTAAAAAAAGCACGATAAACCAGTAAACAACAGCTCACGACCAGAGCAATCACAAGGACCTGGAAAACAGATATTGTACTTCAAAAGACTCCTTTATTCCACTTTATATCCACAGATAAAAACAGCTCTTCAAAACTGAGAACAAGAAATATTGTCAAGCGCTTTCGCCCGGGCTCTCCCAGGCTTTATCAAGACAACTATAAGTGGAAAAGTACTTCCTTTATATACATTTGCCTATTCCCCTACTTCCTTAATTGTATTGTTGGACTTAATTAATTAATTAAATTTTATTATTAAACACAACCAATTGATATTTCTTAAAAAATTCTAATGGTTAATATTCTTTCAAACATTTAAAAACATTTAAAAACCTTAGAAATAAACTAACAAGTAAATAAAAATAAAAAAATAAAAAAAATAATAAAAAAATAAAAAAAATAAAAAAAAATAAAAAAATAAAAAAATGAAAACATGTGCTTTCATTTTTTCATTTTTTTTATTTTTTTTATTTTTATTTACTTGTTAGTTTATTTCTAAGGTTTTTAAATTTTAAAATGTTTGAAAGAATATTAACCATTAGAATTTTTTAAGAAATATCAATTGGTTGTGTTTAATAATAAAATTTAATTAATTAATTAAGTCCAACAATACAATTAAGGAAGTAGGGGAATAGGCAAATGTATATAAAGGAAGTACTTTTCCACTTATAGTTGTCTTGATAAAGCCTGGGAGAGCCCGGGCGAAAGCGCTTGACAATATTTCTTGTTCTCAGTTTTGAAGAGCTGTTTTTATCTGTGGATATAAAGTGGAATAAAGGAGTCTTTTGAAGTACAATATCTGTTTTCCAGGTCCTTGTGATTGCTCTGGTCGTGAGCATATATATTTTACAATGAATGAAATTTCTGAGTTAGGTATAACATTTGGGAATAAAGATGTAAGTAGAATTCAATAGAAAAAAACAATCAAAGAAATAATACAAACTACTCTTTTCTGGGTAACATATAAATTATCATTCAGAGAAAAAGGCTTATTTGAAAAATTCAGTACTGATGGGAAAGTAGCTTACTTAGCAAGTGTTTTTATGTTGCCAACAATATCTGAAAAGGAATTATTTCATATATATATATTTTTAATTTATATGGGGTACTAGATTAAACCTGGTAAAAAGAGGAGTTTTGTATGTAAATAAAGAGGAAGGAGGTTTAGAGTTAATTAACCCAGTGGTATATGCTGTTTCATTAAATTTATGCAAAGTGTTAGAGAGGATAAATGAAAAAGACAAGAGATTGGTAGTAAAATTGTTTAAACACAAGTATGATAAATTTGGGGGTATGGTAGAAAGAAAAAAATGTATATAAATGAAGAAATAAAATGTTACCAAGAAAAAATATTTTCATGGAAAATAAAAACTGATGACATAGAAAAAGAAAGAAAAGTATGATAATAATAACATAATGATAAAACATTACTATGTAAAACCCTGAGAAAATCTAACAGATGGAAAAATTAAAGCTATAAAATAAGAAGTAAATGGTATAGTAAGAAAGTAGAATGCCAAGATTCTTTTGTGGAGACTGGTAATAAATTAATTACCAGTAAAAGGAAATCTGCCATATAACAAGAAAAGTGATAAAATATGTTTAAAATGTCAAGAAGAAAAAACTACTAAACCTATGTTTTTGAACTGTAAAGGAGTAAAAAGATATGGGGGAAACTATGCAAAGAAGATTTTTTGAAGAAATAAAAGAAATCAATAAAATAAACATGGATATGATTAAATATGGATATTATAAGAATAGAAGTAAAGATTATATTAAAAGAATGGATAAAAGTTATTTTATGTAATATGGGTTATATGGGACGAAAGGATAAATGAAATTATATTTAATGAGTTTTAGCAATAATATTAAGTAAAATCAGATGGTGAATATGGGAAAAGGAGTGGGGTCTAATAGGGTTGAAAATTTAGTATGATTATAAGGTAAATTATTAATATGCATAAATATATTTGTACGTTTGTAAATATTTGTAAATATGTTGTAAATAAGAGTTATTTTCTTTCTGTATAAAGGACCCGTACTGTTTTCAGTAAGTGCCATGAACTGCCCCCAACTCAAAAACATGGGGCTTGGGTTTAACATTTCATGTGTGTGTGTGTGTGTGTGTGTGTGTGTGTGTGTGTGTGTGTGTGTGTGTGTGTGTGTGTGTGTGTGTGTGAGTGTGTTTGCGTACATTATATATATATATATATATATATATATATATATATATATATATATATATTTTTTTTTTTTTTAACTTCATGAAAGAAATATAGAATAGCACTAAAACTTTAAACATCTACTACCAAGCAGTGCTGAAAATGATGGTTAAAAACTATTGTCTCACTGACACTGAAATCAGAACTGTATTTTCTGAACAGTAATTATGAAATTCAAATGACTGGCATTACTGATCGACTGTAATTCACAATGATTTTCCAGAAAATCATAACATTTTATGAAGGAGAGGGAAAACATATGGGGAAGATCGGGCATGTTCTGTAAAATCAGAGACAGTTGATAGGTATGTTCACCATTTTAGTGACAAGTTTCTGGAAGAGCACAAATCAGTTCACCATGAAGAACTTTGAGGAAGACTGTCTCATGTACTCAAAAGACACATTATTTCAAAGAAACGGACTATTAGGAACTCTCTCTTTCTCTCTCTCTCTCTCTATATATATATATATATATATATATATATATTAGTTGTCTTAATTTCTAATCCACTAAACTTCAGTAAAACAGAAGATAGAAAACCATACTGCACCTCCACAACTTCATATGAACTGTATTTTGTGTAGCCAAGAACTTTGTCAACGAGAAGACCAATGTGTACCTCAAAAGTACCACTAAAATGGTATGTAGATCTGGGCTTAAGGAAATTATAGTTATTAAGTTATTATTTCTGTAGACAGGGAAAAAACATGAAACAAAATATCAATCTGACCCAATTAAAATCAAAAATTGCACGAGAGATGGCAAAAACATGAGTCAATGGTTTGCAAAATCAGGAATAGATGCAAGGCAGACAGGCAACTCTAACTCATTACAAAGTTAACAGAATGACAAGTTTTGCACCTGCATGCTTTTTTTTTAACTAACAACTTTGATACAACAATGACTGCATTCTTGACTGAGACAGACTGCAAACCTATTAATGCTATGCTCTCTGCCCAAGGGTATGCACATGTTGTGAGACACAGGTCTTATTATTTGGCATCATGCCTCCAATGCTGGTTCCTCTTCCTCCGATCCCCCAATCTGACCATAAAGGTATCAAGCATTTCACATTCTTAACTCAGTTCAAGTGCATTGGATTCCATGTCTATTTCTAGCTATGGCTGAATCCTTGTAAGGCAGAAAGTAATGCAAATTACTGGTAGAATTAAGGGCCAAAGAAAGATTCAACCATTAGACAACACACACAGCCTAAACAGCCTTTCAGTTTACTCTATATAATAGTTTATTTGAATGCACACATGGCCTGTACCAAGAATCATTTGAGGAGAAGTCAAAGAGGCAGAACTTAGAATGTATATCATAGAGAAAATTAGATTTAGGGGAGGGCACATACACTTTGGAAATGTCAAGTGACGGGATGGTTCAGGGCAATGTGCATTTTATTAAGTGAATGCTGGATGAAGTGCATAGCCTTCCTCAGCAATCTGTGGGTTTAATATAGTGGGATAATTAAATATTAAGTAGAGCAACCAAAGACACTACTAGTGAAGAATAGAACTTTAAGCTACCTGTTTTTCAAGAAGACTTTAAAATGGGCAAATGGTTATGACAAGCAGTCTTCATTTGCTACAAAAGTCTGTTTAACTCAATTTTTCACACAAACTCCAAGTATGCTTTCCAGTATTAATTTTGCAAATAACAAGAGTGGGTTGTTTTGAAATGTGGCTGTTATAATCTGACGCATGCTCACAAGAAAGCTGCTGTAACCGCTCTGCATTTAATATACTTGTACTTTTTCAGATTTCATATTGGTGCTAGTTTTCCTCATTCCACCATTGCATTGCCCATTCCTAGCTACCACATGAATCAAGTTCTTGATGAGTTCTGGTTACCAGATTTTAAGTAAATATAAGAAGACACAGAACATCACATGAATGAATGAATGCCATCAGACTCTTAATGACTCTACCTGCTGACAGTAAAGATGGATTTGAATTTCAGTGCTCTACCAGTTTCCTGTTCTCACAGTAATTTTCTGTGTGATGACGGCTTCATTTGTTCTGTTTCAAAAGCTGTTACAAATATTTCTTTAGGTAATGCTTTTAACTTAGAGAGTGCTTTGATTTCTTGGTAACTTGGTAAGACCTTGGGAACAAGGCAGTGATGGAATGTCAAGCAATCTGTTTGGAGGTCACACATGCATATGTAGAGGCTATGAGAACCAGACCCAACACTGTCAGATAACGTGAGAGGTACTACATCATCAGCAGGGTTCTTATATGGTAAAAGACAAAAAGCAAGAAAAACAACATAGACTACAAATGTTAGGTTTTGCATAAATAATTCTTACATTTTACTATTTAGACCATGTAAGAGATCCAGTAAACACGTGTTTCACTTTTAAGTGCCTGTGTTTTTTCTCTAGTATTTCCTTCTTGTTAGCAGATGAGATGGGTGGGGAAGTTGGCATAATGGTTTAAGTGTTTACCTTACAGGTGCAAAGTACAGGGTTTGATTCTGGGGTAGTTGGCTAGGCTTAAAATGTCCCACGAGGGCAGTTAGCCTAGTACTAATCTATGAACACTTCTATGAACACTTTGGTGTGTAGTTCAGAGCACTGCTGTTGAATAAAGCAATCATTAGTATCTGGGGTTACCTACTGCTAACAGATTACTATTTTCCTGAAAAAAAAAAAAACAACTAAACATATATTCTTCTGTGTATTATTGTCCAGGTATGGTATGATGTATTGTTTACTATTCTGTTTGGCAGTTTATTTTATTGAAAAACATTAGTCCCCTGTTTAATATTCATGCTGCAATTTGTTGGCTGATTTCATATGTTGGCAGAACTTTACATTCTGTTCTCCTTCACTGGCAAATGCTTTGAAAAGATTGCCTAGTAAATTGTGCAGTGTTGTATCAAAAACATCATGAAGAATTTCTGCTCTTCTCCAGCATGAAGTTGCCATTTCCAATAATATATTACAGGGAAGTTAGTACATTCATGCAATCACTTTTTATTGGATGCTACTGTATTTGATTAAAAGTTTAAACAGATGAAAACACTGCAGTATATTTAAAAGTTAAAATATACTGCACTGTTTATACTTGGCAGTAAGGCACATATTCTTGGATGTTTGTTAGATATATTCTTGGGAGTAAAATCAAGTAACTAATGTCTAACAGCCAGTACACGCTCATATTCACATACATACATTCATTCATCTGAGTCAGCACTTCCTACTTTCTCAGATGTTACATATAGGCTGTCAAATTTAGCTAAAGTCTAACACCTAATGTGTTACATGTATCACAGTGCATTTGCAGTGTTGTACTGGTTATTTGACATTACCACCACCACTGTTCCTGAAAATACACAAACGCATGGGCGCGCACACACACACACACACACACACACACACACACACACACACACACACACACACACGTGAAGAGTCAGCTCCTCCTACTTAACTTCCGCAAATGTTTGCAGTGGTTCCATATATAATCTGTCAAATTTTTGGTTTCCCCAAAACAGGAACAAGCTTTATGTTTCAGCAGTTCTTGTTTCGTTGAAAACAATGTGTGTCTGCTATGGCAAGCCTGATGAACAGAGAGGTTAAGAAACTTTCTATTTTCCCCATTATTGTGTGATCCCGGAGTTCAAACAAAGTTACAGCAATGTGAAGGGTTTTGAGGGATCATTTTAAAGTGTTTTTGTCTGTTTCAGTTACAGTGAAAGTTCAAGGAAGAAAAGGGAAGAATTCATACAGTTCTTACCTGTCAGTATGCTGGTGTTGTGTGAGGTGGTCATTCAAGCAGGAGTTTGGTTCAAAAACAAACTGGGGTATCCTACTGTGCCCCTCAGGAATTTCCTTAGCCTGGTCTTCAAAGGAGACACTCCAGCAACAGCAGCATAACAACAACTGAATGCTATTCTCCAATATATGTCATTATCTAACCTGCTTTTCCAAACATTTGTATATAACACTGCATGATGACATCACCTGTATCATACCACTGCATGATGATATTACCTGTGTCATACCACTGTGTGATGATATCACCTGTATCATACCACTGCTTGATGATATCACCTGTGTCATAACACTGCATAACAATATCACCTGTGTCATATCACTGTGTGATACTACTTCCTAATGCTATCACCTGTGTCATACCAGTAAATGATGACATCACATCACCTGTATCATACCACTGCCTGATATCACCTGTGTCATATCACTGCTTGATGCTATCCCCTGTGTCATAGCACTGAATGATGTGATATCACGTATATCATACCACTGCCTGATACTATCACCTGTGTCATACCACTGAATGATATCACCTGTATCATACCACTGAATGATGATATCACCTGTATCATACCATTGCCTGATGATAAAACCTGTGTCATATCACTGCATGATGGATATCACCTGTATCATATCACTGCCTGATGCCATCACCTATGTCATGCCACTGAATGATGACATCACCTATATCATACCACTACCTGATGATATCACCTGTGTCATATCACTGCTTGATATCACCTGTGTCATACCACTGAATGATGATATCACCTATACCATACCACTGCCTGATGCTATCACCTGTGTTATACCACTGTGCGATGATATCACCTGTATCATACCACTGCCTGATGCTATCACCTGTGTCATACCACTGAATGATGACATCACTTGTATCATACCACTGCCTAATGATATTACCTGTGTCATATCACTGCTTGATGATATCACCTGTCATACCATTGAATGATATCACCTATATCATACCACTGCCTGATGCTATCACCTGTGTCATACCACTGAATGATGATATCACCTGTATCATACCACTGAATGATGATATCACCTGTATCATACCACTGTCTGATGATATCACCTGTGTCATATCACTGAATAATGACATCACCTGTATCATACCACTGCCTGATGCTATCACATGCGTCATACCACTGAGTGATGATATCACCTGTGTCATACCGCTCTTCTGTCATCACTTGGCACAAGTCCCATGTAAAAGAAGTGCTAACCTGCAATGTCTACAGTTCTTCTTGTGTGAAACTTCTTTAATAATAATTGACACTGTAATACACAGTAACTATACACCATTTATAGCATGTAATTGTAAAGAACAGCATTCAAGCTCAAATCTAAATTCAAAGTCTGGTGTTTGTAGCACGTCTTCATTACTACAAAAGACTCTCCCTCTAAGATCTATTGTTGTGGTGAGTATCTCATGCAATTGTACAGTCTTTCTCTGGGAAATGCTTGCAGCGGTATTATAATGACTGAACAGCATTCCAAACAGATTTGTAAGGCTAATCCAGGGTGGTACACAGCTAAGTCAGGATCCCTTACAGGCATACTCTGCCGAAGCCAGCCCTGCTTTTACTCTGGGTATCCATCTAGCAGTTGTAGTGCTTACTGAATGTGTGGATGGATGTCTGTGTCGCACCTTCACAATTACCTTAAACAAAGTTATCTTTAAAATGCACAGCAGATGTGACAGCAGCACTAAAAGAATGTGCCTTGGTGGTGCTGGTTAGTATTGTTACAGCATTCAATTTTTACAAGCTCTGCTTGGTCATAGGGACACTTTGTGTGCTCTTCATGAACTAGACAATGAGGTAAAGCAATTTTCTAATGTCCTTGGTTATGTTATTATTCTTTGGTTCATTTTTAGTGGACCAAGTTGCTATGAGCTCAGTCAATATAACAGGCTAGAAGCAACAAGTTTCATTTATGCAGGGGCAAGTTCTGACTCTTCCTGCATCAATTACTCTAACTCTGAGATCACAAAACATTGCAATGAGTTAATAAAGTTAACAGTCTGAGCCTTTTCAATGAAATGTGCTGTGAAAAAGGATTGGATCTTACAGATGTCCTACCACTGTGAAAAAGGCTACATAGGATTTGTTATAAATCGAAGACTGTAACTCTGACTTCATTCTGTCAAAGGTTATTAGCAATATGAGGGGAGTTTTCCATGATAGTAGGTTCAAATCCTCAGAAAAAACTGGTTGTAAGGATGTTAACTTCAGCTTTCCATTCTAAAAATGCATGCTGAGGCGGTACAAATGCAAAACTCTCTTTTGGGAAGGTTTAACTGTAGGGTCCTTGGAGACTTTTCAAACAAAAGGGATATAAGTAAAGATAAAGGAAAGGTGCACTTAGATAGAAGAATAGGATAAAGTTATTTTGCAGCTTGTTAGAAATCAGGGTCTATAAAGTGCTCCAGTCAGAGGTTTCCTGGCTTCCTTTAATATGTGAATCATCTGGTTTAGGTGATTAACTATACATAATTAAGTGCAAATATTCTAGATGTGAAGGCTGTGAGTTCTGAGGGGTATGTGCAGAATAGACACAACAATGGTTTGCATGGGGGCATAACTTAATAGCAGTTGAAGCCGCAGCATGACCAGCCTTGTCTTGCCTATTGCAAAACAATAGTAAATTAATTGTGTGTCTTTTTACCTTAATTAGTATTTTCTGGCTAACGCAAAGGGAAGGCATAAATAGGTTGTGAGTCTAAGGGCAGAAGAAGGCATCTGTCCTGTGAATTCACTGCAGAGGATGTAGGAAACAAAACCTTGGAGTCTAACCACTGTCTTCTTTACCAAACAGCTCCAGGTTACTGAACAACTGATCTGTCCCATTGTTTTTCATGAGTCAGTATCAGTGACTTGTGAAAAGAATTTGCCAAAACTCTTCTGTTTGTCTTTTGCCATCAAAGTGATATTGTGATCCAGCACCATTCACACATGATCATTGCCTCTCTGCTCCTGGGTAAGTAAGTAAACTTCCCTGGTTGTTTCTGTTCCACAAAACTGTTGTATTATTACTTGCAGTCATTTTAAAGATTGTTTGTCAAAGGTCAGTGTAAGTGGTCTGATAGCCAGAGCTGCTATTGTTATGTGTTGATGTGTATATCAATAAAATGTCTAGTCAACTGTTTGAATAACACATTTGTCTATTTTAGTGAAGTTATTTCATATTGTAGATAACTTATTTCTCACATTTCTACTGTTACATTTTTGAATATGCTAATTAAGGTTCAGCAAGTCCAGCAAATAGTTATCACAAAAATCTTTACAGGACTAGATTAATCTGATCCTTAAAGAACAACTGACATTTTTTTCTGTTTTAAATTAAGTTATTTATACCTTTTTCATGACATTAATATTTCAGTACTTTTCATGTGTTACTCTTAGAATAGAATTCTCATATTCCCAGAGTGCATGCTACTGAACTCTGAAAGGTTGTCAGACTACAATGATGATGCTATCTGGGTACTAAACTTGTTTCCGAAAGGAGATATTGCTTTCTTAATGGCTTGTGTGGAAATGCATGATGATGACACTAATTTGTGATATGAATACAAGATACCTCCCTGGACTACATAAAAAGAGGCATGGAGGAGCTCTCCGATTATGTAGCCCAGGCGGGTATGACCCTAGCCCTGAGCAGCATCCTACCATCACCAAGAATGATACCACAGTACAAGCAGAAAATTATTGATTTCAACAATTGGCTAAGTTTCTGGTGTCATTCTAAGGGGAACCAGTATCTGTCTGACTGGGATGACATGATTGACAGACCTCGTTGATTTGCCAGAAATGACCTGCATCTGTCACCCCTGGGCTTCCAGATACTGACTAAGACTCTTGCCAACCCTATAGTGCCTTTTTAGGCAGTGTTCCAAAGACCAAATTACTATGGTAACAGCTACAAACAAATGCAGTCTGAGGGTCATGCTACTCAACACTAGAAGTCTAAATCTCAAAATGCACTCACTGGAAGCACTCCTTAAAATGGAGAACATCGACATTTCTGCTGTAACAGAGACCTGGTTCAAGGCAGCAGAAAGCACCCCTGCACTACCATGCTATAACCATTTGACACCTTTTGGCCCCAGAACTTGGACAGATGCTCCAAAGGCGGAGGTGTTTCCATATTCATAAAGAATGTGCACACCTCCAGACTGGTAGCCAATATAACGCATCAGAGATACTTCAGGTGCAGCTAACATTGGGAAAGACAGCAATTCAGGTTGTAGCCTGTTATAGGTCCTCAACCATGTCCCAAGACTCACACTCCACGTTCTTAAGCACCCTGAAGAATATTAGGGTCCATCCTAACACTCAAATACTGGGTGACTTTAACTATCCCTGCATTAACTGGGAAAACTACTCATGTACCAATACACTTGCAAATTTTTCCTGGAATTCATTAATTCCAATGCCCTGGACCAGCTCATTCTTACCCCCGCTAGAGGTAGCAACATCTTTGACCTGGTCATTACTAACATGGGTGACTGTTGCTCTACACCAATAGTGAACTCCTCCCTGGTTAGATCCAACTACAAACTACTCACCTTGGAAATCCACATCCCTCCCACCCCCACCACACCCCACAAAGGTAACCACCATGAGAAATTTCTCCAAAGCAAACTTTGGGCTCCGAAAAACAGAGGTGACTAACTTCACAGCACACATGCAAATGCAGAATAGTTGCATGACTGCCGAATCATACACCAATGCACTGTACGAACATGTACACAAATGCATGGATCTTGCCATACCCAATAGAACTAAGATGCTCTCCTCCAAAAAAAGGAAGCCAATCTGGTGGTCCCCTGCCATAAAAAAACTCTACAACAGAAGGAGGAAACTGATGCGGAATAAGGTGAAGTTCCAAGACTAGAAAAACTCCCTTATCAGCCTCAACAAAAAGTTGAGATCCCTCATCAAGTCCTCTAAAGCTAGCTATGAAAACAGAATTAACGCAGATAGTAAAGACAACCACAAGGCCTTCTATAGTTATGTAAAGAATCTCCACAGCAATACCTAGATTTGCTCTGAGCTACTGCACAAAGGTACCTCCTATACTGAACCAACAGATATTGCCAATATACTGGCCGACAGATTCAGTGCCAACTTTACCCCCCCCCCCCAAAAGACCAACCACAATACCAGTAGATTGCCAAGCACCCAGTATTACTGCTGCACAGGTTAAAACAACACTGTACAAGTTCAAGAATATAGCTTCTATGAGACCTGACAATATCCTGAAATTGGCTAAGCTTCTGGTGTCATTCTAAGGGGATCCAGTATCTGTCTGCCTGGGATGTAATGATTGACAGACCTCATTGCTTTGCTAGAGATGGCCTGCATCTGTCACTCCTGGGCTTTCGGATATTGACCAAGGCTCTTGTCACCCCTATAGTGCCTTTTTAGGCAGTGTTCCAAAGACCAAATTACCACTGTAACAGCTACAAACAAATGCAATCTGAGGTTCATGCTACTCAACACTAGAAGTCTAAATTTCAAAATACACTCACTCGAAACAACCCTTAAAATGGAGAGCATCGACATTTGTGCTGTAGCAGAGACCTGGTTCAAGGCAGCAGAAAGCATTCCTGCACTACTAGGCTATAACCATTCCACACCTTTTGGCTCCAGAACTTGGACCGAAGCTCCAAAGGCGGTGGTGTTTCCATATCCATAAAGGATGCGCACACTTCCAGACTGGTAGCCCAACATAACGCATCAGAGATACTTCAGGTGCAGCTAACATTGGGTAAGACAGCGATTCAGGTTGTAGCCTGTTATAGGTCCCCAACCATATCCCAAGACTCACACTCCATGTTCCTAAGCACCCTGGAGAATATTAGGATCCATCCTAACACTCAAATACTGGGTGACTTCAACTACCCCTCCATTAACTGGGAAAACTACTCCTGTACCAATACACTTGCCCAAATATTTCCTGGAATTCATTAATTCCAATGATCTGGACCAGCTCATTTTTACCCCCACTAGAGGTAGCAACATCCTTGACCTGGTCATTACTAACATGGGCAACCATTGCTCTTCACCAATAGTCAACTCCTCCCTGGTTGGAGCCGACCACAAACTAATCACCTTGGAAATCCACAACCCTCCCAACCCCACCCCATCTTGTATTACTAAGTATTACTGCTGCACAGGTTGAAACAGCACTGCCCAAGGCCAAGAATACAGCTTCTATGGGACCTGACAATATCCTGAAATTGGCTAAGTTTCTGGTGTCATTCTAAGGGGATCCAGTATCTGTCTGCCTGGGATGACATGATTGACAGATCTCATTGCTTTGCCAGAGATGGCATGCATCTGTCACCCCTGGGCTTCCAGATACTGAACAAGGCTCTTGCCACCCCTATAGTGCCTTTTTTAGGCGGTGTTCCAAAGACCAAATTACCACCATAACAGCTACAAACAAATGCAATCTGATGGTCATGCTACTCAATGCTAGAAGTCTAAATCTCAAAATGCACTCACTCGAAGCAACCCTTAAAATGGAGAACATCGACATTTGTGCTGTAGCAGAGACTTGGTTCAAGGCAGCAGAAAGCACCCCTGCACTACCAGGCTATAACTATTCCACACCTTTTGGCCCCAAAACATGGACCGAAGCTCCAAAGGCAGTGGTGTTTCTATATTCATAAAGGATGCACACACCTCCAGACTGGTAGCCCAACATAATGCATCAGAGATACTTCAGGTGCAGCTAACATTGGGTAAGACAGAGAGTCAGGTCGTAGCCTGTTATAGGTCCCCAACCATGTCCCAAGACTCACACTCCATGTTCCTAAACACCCTAGAGAATATTAGGATTCATCCTAACACTCAAATACTGGGCGATTTCAACTACCCCTCCATTAACTGGGAAAACTACTCCTGTTCCAATACACTTGCTCAATGTTTCCTGGAATTCATTAATTCCAGTGTCCTGGGCAAGCTCATTTTTACCCCCACTAGAGGTAGCAACATCCTTAACCTGATCATTACTAACATGGGTGACCATTGCTCCATACCAATAGTCAACTCCTCCCTGGTTAGATCCGACTACAAACTAATCACCTTAGAAATCCACATCCCTCCCACCACACCCCCACCACCGCAAAGGTAACCACCATGAAAAACTTCTCCAAAGCTAACTTTGAGCTCCTAAAAACAGAGGTGGATAACTTCAGAGCACCCATGCAAATGGAGAATAGTTGCATGACCGCCAAATCATACACCAATGCACTGTATGAACATGCACACAAATACATGGCTCTCACCATACCCAGTAGAACCAAGACACTCTCCTCCAAAAAAAAGGAAGCCAATCTGGTGGTCCCCTACCATAAACAAACTCTACAACAGAAGGAGGAAACTGATGCAGAATAAGGTGAAGTCCCAAGACTGGAAAAACTCCCTTATCAGCCTCAACAAAATGTTGAGATCCCTCATCAAATCCTCTAAAGCTAACTATGAAAACAGAATTACAGCAGATAGTAAAGACAACCACAAGGCCTTCTATAGTTATGTAAAGAATCTCCACAGAAATACCCAAATTTGCTCTGAGCTACTGCACAGTGGTACCTCCTATACCGAGCCAACAGATATTGCCCTATACTGGCCGACAGATTCAGTGCCAACTTTACTCCCCCAAAGGACCAATCACAATACCAGTAGATTGCCAGGTACCCAGTACTACTGCTGCACAGGTTAAGACAGCACTGTTCAAGGCCAAGAATACAGCTTCTATGGGACCTGACAATATCCCTGGCTGTGTTTTACATGAACTACAGAGTGAACTGGTACCTCACCTCTGTGCCCTGTTCAATCACAGCCTCACCTCAGGCTTTGTCCCAACTGAATGGCACACTGCTATAGTCATGCCTCTCCAAAAAGGAGGAGTGACTACAGACCCTGGGAACTATCGCCCCATTAGCCTGACAAGTCTGATATGCAAAGCTATGGAACATATCATCATGGACCTAATAAACAATGATATAGGGAATCTCCAAAGTCTGGATCCCACACAGTTTGGT